>NW_009258485.1:106045-161991 GCF_000687185.1 Egretta garzetta | reverse complement strand
TCCTTCTTGTGCTGAGGGCTCCAGAGCTGGACGCAGTACTCTAGGTGAGGTCTCACCAGAGCAGAGTAGAGGGGCAGAATCACCTCCCTCGACCTGCTGGCCACGCTTCTCCCGATGCAGCCCAGAGTACGGTTGGCCTTCTGGGCTGCCAGCACACACTGCCGGCTCATGTCCAGCTTTTCATCCACCAGCACCCCCGAGTCCCTCTCGGCAGGGCTGCTCTCAATCCTTTCTTCCCCCAGCCTGAACTGATCGAGTCTTCCACAGCTGTGAGGCCAGTTCAGCTCTTTCGGCACGTTTCTATCCTTTGCACATTGTAACGATGCTGTAAATTCCATCAAGGACGTAACCTGGTTGAACACTAACTAATCCTACAGAAGAAAACCAAGTTTGCAGTTCTCTGCCTGACTCCAGAGTCACACGAATGACAGCACCAGCAACCAGCAAAGCTCCGAAGACGGCAGCAGAAGCAAAGGGGAGGACAGGATTGCCTTTTCAGCAGCCGCATGGACACAAACTGGTTTAAGATGACTGAGAAACTGAACGACAGACAGTCTGTGCTTTCTTGATTTGCATCCTTAGATTGAGAACGATGTCAAAACAAACACCTCTCTACATGGAGACAGGCTTATGTGAAGAATATGGAATCATCTTTACAGCAGGATACACAGTCTCTTGAGACAGATACAGAAAAATTCTGACTGTCTTCACAGACACATTTATGTGCTTCACTGGGAGCTAGAAATGTAAATACCTGAATGGTTATATCCTTGAGTGTGCCTATGGAGTATAACTGCGTGACATCAGAGATGCTCGAGCTGGCTCTGAATTACCCCGTACAGGTACAGGGCTGGAGCACAGGACAAACTAGCTCAGATATCACAAATACCAGCAAAGCACAGAGTCCTAGAATCCCCACCTCCTGGCTGATGTGGCTGGCAGAGGACTGCAGTGATACCTGGTGTATATATAGCTGAGGTTCTGCTGTTACCTTACGCTTCTCTGCAGTATTGAGCAATGCAGACGTACGTTGTGATCTGACCTGAGCAGCGTAAAGTGCTGTTGCAAGAGCTCCGATATGCAAGGGAGCCTGGTTTCCAATACTTTTCTCAAACCATTTGCCCCTTCTCTGCCTCTACTAGCACAAGAATACAAGTAGAGAGAGAAGGACACAAAGAAAAACGAGTGTGTAACAATTGCAAAGAAGGGAAATAAAGGGAAAATGCTAAGAGGATAAGAGACTAACAATGAAGAGTAAAAGAGCAATGGGAAAGGGAGTAGAAAACATCCCTTTCTACAGATAAAAGCACCTATCATTAGTCAATGACACCCAGTACAGCCTCCAGCAGATCTGGCTGAAACGATCCCTTTACATGGGCAGTTCCCATCACTTGGCTTGAAAAAAAGAGAAAGAAAAAAAAAAAAAAAAAAAGGAAAAGATGGAAGAGGATGGTTTGGAGGAGTATCTGCCTCTGCTTGTTTGAACAACAAGTTTTTGACATACTTGTTTATTTTGTTTCGTAAATATGACTTTGCTCTCTTCTTCCCTAAAACTTAGGCAGGAAAAAAAACCAAGCCAAAATAAACCTTTAGACCCCACTCCCAAGCTTAACCACACAGAGAATTTTTGATTTGAGCTTTTCTAAGCCCTCCACTTCCTTTTGGATTCACAGCCTTCTCGCCTTCTGCTAACCCTCCACCTCCATGTTGGGTTGAGATTCTGGTCAGGTCTCAAGAAAACAAAGTTCTGAAATGGAAGCAGCTCGTTATGCAAACCCAGACTTCCAGCCAATAAACCCTCAAGGAAGGAGGAAAAAGGCCTTGACAAGGGGAGGATTACCTTGGTAACAAAGCCAGTGGGACGGTGACCATGGAGAGCCCTGACACAGAAACAGGAAAGCTATAAAAAGGCAATGGCTGAGTCATTCACACTTTTCAGTCACATTAACCAGCTCAGTCTTGGAGGCAACTGCCTACACCAAGACCTGACCGAGCCAGGGAGTGGGGGGGAATTGCCTTCAGAAATCAGAGGCCACAAAGAACTCACAGGGAAGGTGCAAACTGCAGCGTAAGGGTCAGCGTAACAGAAAGGTTCCATCTACACCCACCCGCATGACCTGCTTCCTCTACTGCTTTAATTAAAAACAGTGATATGATGCTTCAGAAGTCTGTGCAAAGCCTAGCTGTGTGCAATGTCCAAATTGGTTTTATCTACTATATGGCTTAGAATAATAATTCAACTTTAAAGGCTCACACATCTACAGCTACAGATTGACTATCTGTCTGGGCTCTCACATCAGCATCGCTTGAGATGGCCCCGAGGAACATGGTACCTATGTCCCCTTTGGTCCAGCACACCTTTGAGCTGCATCCAGTCCCCCAGAGGGCCATTTCAGAAGGGTTGGACAAACTACAATATGAATTGGAAGAGAATCTGTGGACATTGGGACAAGCAGCTGGACTACAAATTCAACTCTCAGGTGGAGTTTACTACACAGAAGATCCTCACTCTAGAAGGATGCCAGATACAATACCCAATTCTTAAAACACCTACAAATCTAATGGTTGGTTCTCCATGAGTAACCTGGTGATTTTGGGAGGGCTATCAGAAGGAAGGATGAAAACTAGGGGGAGATTCACATTTGTTTGCTCTAACAAACATTAGGGGTAGGATTGCTTGATGTGAAAGGTAATTTGCTCCAAGACAAGTAAGCAATGAAAATCCTTGAAAGCTGTTTTAAACAGCCATACATAAAACTCCTATATTCAAATACCTTATCTTGCATTATTCATAAGAACATGCTTTTGTCCACTAAGTAACTTTTACTGTTAAGGTAGGGGAGTTTCTTAAAATGCTCAGTGAGATTTTAAGGAACCTGTACCAAAAGGGAGCCCAAGCCCCAGCAAAAGATTGCCAAGTCACTTCTGTACCACCAAAGATTTTTCCACAAATCGCTCTGTACTCACACAGCTCTTCAGTGCCTCCTAATAAAAGTCTTCTCACAGAGCTCTGGACGTGATCAAAGCATCTGAGCTCACCGATGCTGGTTCACGTAGGGTCATACTGCAAGCCCAGGAAACCCAAATGATTTTAACTCTGGTCCTTGATGCAGATCCTATGCTCTGCATTCTTCCCCCAGATGACTGCAAATTTCTACATATAGCAAAGTAATACCTTTCTAAGACATTTAGGTTAGTGTAAATTAATTAAATTAAATAAATAACCCTCCATTTTAGTAATAAAACCATAACTTTAAAACATTTTTTCAAGTCCTGTTGCTTCATAAGAAAACATTAATCTCACGTCTTGCAGAAAAAAAAAAAACCACACCAAACTTTTCTTCACTAAATTTACCCTCTTGATATTTTTATTCCCGGTATTACACTGGCATTAGTAATACCAGTTATCATTTTACAAGAGCAGAGAAGTATTAAGCTTCTTTAGTTTACACTAATGCATGTTTTCTCCCCTTGCAACACAGAATTTATATCTCAAATTCCAAGAATTCTTCAAAAGAAGGTCTTGAACTTGGCTGTAACCATGACTTTGCAAGCTTCTGCATGTAGGGGTCATCCTTTGACTGAGAGTATCCTATTTACGATTCGTTATACTTGGAAGCTACAATTAACTTTACCTCTGTATTTCCCTGCAGCTTTTCTCCATTTCTCTGACAGAGAACTCTCTATTCCACAATAATGGACCAACAATTTACTTTTTTTCCTACGGAGAGTCAAAGCGTTAGGGCTTTTTGAGCTTTATTTGGTTTGGCTGGCTTTTTAAGAAGATTATTTCCCTGCTCGTTTCAGTACAGTAGCAATACTGCTAGTATCAACTCTACAAGTCTTTCTCCTTCATTAAGCTTTAAATTATCTAGCTATGAATTATTTTAATTAAGAGGGGTTTGCTCTTGTTACTACAGATGCAACACTATTTTCCTGCACTGAACGGAATCTTGTAGTTGTCTGAACTACAGCTACAACCAGCCCAAAGCCTGTACCATTTGGCTGTGACATACTGGATGACAACAGCCTCCCCTTGCCCTTGTAGAGCTTCCATATTATGGAGACGGAGCTGTTCCATTTTCCAACTCCGCAATTACCACATTCAACAGGATTGTTTTCAAACAAAGCCCCGCAGGAGCACAGTTGACATTTTCCTTGGCAATTAATATTAAGGGCCATTATAACCCTCCTGAACGTTGCCACCAACTTCTAGGTGCACACATTGTCTCGTTGCTGGGGTCTGCATTTGTCAATCTGTTCATCAACTGCCCCTGAGAAATCCCTAAAAATCTTAGAGAAATTTATCATCTAACTTCGTGTTCATTGAATCTGCTCTTATTTTAAACATGCTAAAGAAAGCTGCTCTATCCCTAGGAAGCCCATTCACAATAGGCCTCATATTCTGACCGAAGCCGTTCCATAATTATTTACCACTGTTCCACTAATCCAAAAAAAAGGACAAAGTAAAAATCTGTAATGACGGAAATAAGTTTTAAGAATAAGAAGTAAATCGTTTAATTTTCCTTGATCTCTTATTACTGAAACTTCTCCTGATGTTACTCTTATGCTGCTGGATGTTTTAAATAAAGCAGTGCACAGATAGCCGTCCATGAGGATATCCAAGCACTTTTATCTTCCCCAGCTGTGTGCTCACAGGATTTGCCATAGTTTTGTTAGTCTGGAAATACTGAAATACACTGTGGCATAAGAATCACATCACCATTATATTCCCAAACGAATTAATTTAATTAGAGATAATAAAGGTCTGTGTTTCCTATTCAGAACAGCCTTTTATTCAGAAGTAAATAAGTAACGGAGACAATCAGAGAACGCATGCAGTTCCTAGGGTAACAGATGACATCCACAGCTACAACAGTGCAGATGACATGCGCTTAATGAAAACAACTTTTTTGAAAAGTAGCTGTTTCCCTAAAAAACCTACACACAATTTTGGAAAAAACATCTAAGTTAGAGACCAGCGCTCCTAACGCTTGTCCTCTCTCTTTAAACTATTACACTGTTGGGTTAATTTCGATTTTTCCTTATTTTTCCTTAAAATGTGGAGTACTGAAGACATTCCAGAAGAGCAGGGGGAAAAAAACCAAACCAAAACCTTGTGCTTTTGTTTAAAATTCAAAGATGGAACAACCTCAGAGTGAAGCTGTCAATCCAATACCAAACTCTCACAAAACAATAGGAAAAGCAGGCACTTGAATCCATTAACAAGAATTACACAGGAGTTACAAAATTACTGTTGGTATCATAGATTTATAGATTTTAATTAATTTTAGATACGATAAAAAGAAAAAAAAAATATTGTAACAGCCTCCTCATTCCAGGCCAAGCCATACTGAAATGCAGTCAGTGAAAGCTGAAACTAAGCAAGTTCTTAATGGAAACGAGCAGCTTTAAAAATATTTTTAAATATGGAAAATATTTACAGGGAAGAGTTTACAAGGACCTGAGATGTATTTTCCATCACTGCTTATTTTAAATTCAGAACTTCACTGCCTCAGAGGTAAGGATTACTTTAAACAGGACTGACTTCATTAAAAGATACGGTGCATGTTATGCAGGTGATTACACTAATCGCATCTTTTCCTTCCAGCATGCCATTCTGTGAATGTATGAAAACACGCTGCTTAAAGTTTTGTAGAGGGGATGCTTGGTTTAATCAAAATAGAAAACTATTACTGCATTGCACCTGGAGAATCTTGCTATTTAACCTCAAATAAATCACATGGCATAAAAAAACCTCGACAAAACAAAAGCAAAGGACGGGATCTGGCTTCATTTCAGAAAATTCTGTATAGCCACGTGAAGACTTCAAAGGTCATTTTCTGGAACCCAACAAATCACCAGGCTTCCAGAGAAGCAGAGTCGCACGCTCCAGCAATAACTAAATTCAGCTTTTATCGAACTGAATTCCAGAACTCTTGAACTCTAGCAGTGAATACAGTCGACGACACTACTTTCCATTAAGATAAGAAGCGTATAGATTTAAGAGTTCCCGCTAATTAGGAATGTGCTGGTACGGGTCAGACAGGCCAGTGACATCTAGAGATTTGTGCCCCGTGGCAACATAAATCATACGGCTGGAAAGCCACTGGCACTGACTGGTACAATCCATTATTTCTTCAAAACTACCCACAAAATACAGAAACTTATTTAATGTGAAGCACGAATACATTGGGGTTTGTCTGGTTTAAGCAATGTTTCTCCAACTTTAGCTCAAGTTTTTACTTGCAGAAGCAAGAGATGGAAAGATAACAGCCTAGCGACAGCTGATATTTACAGTATACATACAGAGCAGTAGCATAAAAAGTTACTGTCACTGTAGCTAATTTCCTAACCATGCCACTATTTTAAAGCTTCCTCCTTTACATCTTACTATGAAAAACGCCAGTTTTCAAGACAGAAAATTTCTTTCATTTGGCTCACATCCATGCCTTTAATAACTTCCGTGCATGTTGCCAGCCATCAGGATGATGTGTGAATGTTCTCGGGCTTTACTAGGGTCCTCATAGTAGAATTAAAGAAAATTAAGAAGATAATTCAATAGCTGCAAGTGTCATTATCATTTGTCTCCCTTGCACAGGCATGTAACGTATCCAATATCACCATTTGTCCCCAGTCATGGTATGTTCATTCTTTAAGCTTGAGGAGTTTTGGGGGTTTTATACTTTATTCAAATACCTAGTCATTAGGTTGATTCTCCGGCTCCCGCTAATCCATAGCATCCTATCGCTTGTTCTGCTGCATGTACAAAGCCCTGTAAGCTCGTCCCTTGTGCTTATTCTGCTGTTGTTGCTCAGTTGGTTTTTACTATGTATACATCCCACTCTTTAAATTCCCTATTTGTCTTCACATAATTCCACTGTGCCATACTTTTTTTTTTTTTTTTTTTTTTTTTTAAATAATCCTTATCACTGCAGCTCCAGTTTCCTAATGTCTGAGAGCAGACTGGATGCGGCTGCTTCTAGTCCAGCAGCAATTCCAATACTCTGGTTTGCACATGATATCTAGTGTATTATCATCAGTCCATGGTTTTTTCCTTTCTGTGTAGTACTCACAGCTAAACAATTTTTTACCCCACCTCATCCAGGAAGGAACTGTAGGAGGAAGGGAACAACCATCCCAAGGACAAATGAGAGTCTACTACTTCTATTATTTCCCTATTCATGCCTTTCATAACTTATTCATTCCTTTTTGTCTGAGATATAATTGTGTTGTCCTCTTCGCATTAATTTGGAGTCTAAGCCAACAATACTTGTAACACCTGCAGAACATAAATGGCCCTTCAATAATATTGTGCTTTTCAAAGGCCCAAAAATCATGTTTTTAAAAAAAAATAATTTCCTCAGACTTGTGTTATTAACCAACGCCTGAAATATAGGAAAAAGGAAAAAAAAAAACCAAAAAACACCCCCCAAAAAACCCCAAACAACAACATAGTGGCAAACCAAATCTGCAATTTTCTGGTTTTTGTCAGTCAACTATCACACATGTGGACGTTATCTACGCTAGCTAGAACTCCTACAGTCACTGTTCTAGAAAACTTTAGTAAAATCCTTTTTTAAAATTAGCCACTGATATCTATGATATGACCACAAGTGAACACAAAACAGATCCAATAGGATTAGTGGCCAGTCTAGACTACATCTGCAATTGCTAACAGACTGAGAGGATTGCTCACATTCATCACTGTGGCTGTAATTTGGCCCTACTTCAACCACTGGTTTGAGCTGGATCTACTTGTATCTTTTCTTTCAATTAAGCGAACCAAAAATACAAGGGCTTTGAATTAGTAAAACTAGATTTTATTAGAACATAGCTTGGCCATTACAATAAAGAAAATTCAGAAAGACAGAATGAAAATGAAAGGGAGTTACAAATAGCTGTACCTCCTTTCTACTGTGTCCTTCCAGGGTAGATCTTGTCCTTTGCTCTTGCTTTCAGGTCTAGCACTTTGTAAAGGTTTGCTGAGTGGCAATACATTTTACTATGTCTTTGATGGCCTGAAAAAGTCCATTTCCAACACTGTTATAACACATCTTCTTGGGTGTCTATTCATTACTTCTTAAGAAGGCATCAGGTTTCTGGTAACGCTACAGGTTCCAGACTTGCTTCTGTGTCTCATGCTGCCTCCCTGATCCACCAGATTCTTATAATTCAAACTATAGATGGCCCAAGTTTTATTATTTTCATTTACTTTCATGTCCTTCCTTCTCTCCTTATGTTTCTGACGACAGATAAATAATAATATACTAATAAAGAAAACTTATTTACTGACAATAACTTAACTGATCTCAGGACTGAATACAACATCTACTGATGTGCAAAATGCCAGCCACGTAGTCTGATCATTTAATTGTTTCTCCCTTCCTTCCAACCAAACAAGAACCATGGAGCAGAACTGCTTTGAAGTTCTTAAAATGGCTATGAAAAAGATAGATGCAATTTACCTTTGATAAATGTAAAGTGCTAAAAAACAGGAAAAAGGACCGGGAACCTGATTATACACATAATGATGGACTCTGGAATTGGTTATTAATACCCAGGAATGCAATCTGTGAACTATAATAGCTTTATGTAAATGCCAGCTTAACACAGAGTAGCAAGCAAAAATAAAGTGAGGAATTATTCTGAAAGGGAAAAAGAACAAAACAGAAAGTACCATAATGCACTATAAATCCATATCATGAATACTATTTGGCCACCACTTTTCTACATAGAATATTGCAGAACTGAGAAATACAGAGTGGCGACAAGGACGATCAAGGACTTCAAGGAACAACTAAATAGATTAAAAATCTTCATTATGCAGAAGAAAAAAACTGAGGGAGAATGTGGTATAACCAAGAAAACCTGAAGTACCATGGATAAAGTGGAACAATCTTTTGCTTTTGTCTTTTTCAATGAAAAAAAAAAAAGGAAGTGTCAAAATCTTGTTATCAGCAAAGGTTTTGGAACTCCTTGAAATAGGGTACTACAGATGCCAGAAGTTTACAGCAGCTCGTAAATTAACTCAAAACATTCATGAAAGGGAAAGGAAGCTAAAAAAAACCCCAAACAAACCAAAAAAAACCTATCAGATTGACCTGAAGCCCCTGAGCTGCAGGCTGCCTGGGGCTCGGAGGGCAGTCCAGCAAAGCGTCACTGAGCGCTTTCTCTACACTTTTACTCTAAGGAATCAACCATTTCGACTCCTAATTAAATGGAGCCTAAAACTGTTGACACCCCGGCCTACTGTCTCTACCCAGGTAAAAAAAGAAAGACAAATCACTTCGAGACAATCTCCAGGAAGATGAGGGAACCTCCACAGGGAATAAAAGATTGGGCCAACTTTTTGGAGTGAGATAAATCTACTCCCTTTCCTATTCTTGTGTGAAAAAATAACCAGGGCACGTGGTGCCAAGCTATTACAGCAGGAATAGCTTTGCCCTGACAAGGCAGATCAGGAATCGAGTAACCCAGTAGATAGCGAGGGTAAACACAGAGATGACAGCTCCAATTTGCCTTTCAAGCATGAGCAGCTTCATTTACTAAAAGAGGCGTGCAGAGGAATCATTCAGCTTAGCACACAGGCACTCAAGAAAATGACTTCATATCATAGATCTACAATGTTCCTGGAAGTGAGGAATCAGTACTGAGAGTGACAGGCACGAGAATAACTCAAGTGTTGAACCAGTGGTAACACTTACGGTGGTGGTTTACACACGATGCAGTGGTGCTGCTTTCAATGCCTCTTGTACCACTAGAAGTCAAGAGGGAGGTTCAGACAGCTATGGGCTGGTGGTGCCAAAAGAGATGGAAAACAAATCAGAGAAAATATATACATAGACCGTGTAGGTGTATACATGACCTATTTATTAGTCAAGCCAAGAACCCTTTTCTTTGTCTTGTCCATAGAGGTAATGCATGTGCCCATCTGTCTCTTCTCTTGTTTCAGCAACAAAATATAAAGACGCCTTGTTAGTCCTTTTCAGGTTGATAAATTCCTTACTATCATTTTCGTTTGACAGTTAAATGGCATATTCAATCAAATAGTCACATTATTTTCTGCACTTCTTCCTTTCTCTAGTCCCAGCTCTTAAAGGACCCTCAATAGTTCACACATTCTCAAAAGCAGCAATATGGATTTAGAAGCAATATAGATTTAAATCCTCTATGCTACTTTTAATCCACGATGATCTCACACAATTACTAAATGGTAAGATAGTAGCTAATGAGAAAATTCAAAAGAAAGTGAACTCATTTCAAGGAATAGGATTCTATTTAACAGCATTTAATTACTTCCCTAGATCACAGAAAGGGATTCAAACATTCATACCAGCAATTACATTTTTTAACGTAATAAGGGCAAACTCTTCTGAAACCAGATATTATTAAGAAAATACTTTCCTTTTGAAACTTTTTTTTTTTTTCATTTCTGTGTGTCATGGATAGAGAAGTATCCCACTAGAATATATGATAATAATATAATCTGACAAATCAAATAGAAGCCTTAGCAATAAATATTCCACTTCATTTCTGGAGGACTCTTGTGATTGTCTTTCATTTGTCATCTACTATAACATTAGCGTAAAAGACATTGCCTTTCTCCAAATACCAAGTTATTACCAAATTAACCCTCCTGATTTCTTTTTAATAAACTGCTCTAAAGGTATGCACCATTTTTTTCCTACAATTTAACTCTAAAAAATTCCCAACATATAAAATACACTGTAATCAAAAAGATCAGTAAACTAATACTGTTCTCATTTTCCCAGGAAAAAACAAAACAAAACAAAACCCAAAAGCAACCCCAAAACATTCTTAAACTCTCACAGTGGGGGGAAAATTAATAATCTACGAGGTCATATTATGAAAACGTATCAAATTAGCCCCAGCTTTCCCGTTTCTGTTTTCTTTCATTCTGCTAAAGTGCTTACGTGTTTAATTGCCACTAAGAAAAAACAGCTTGTGCAGCGCCCAGATAACTCACCAGCTCCAGCTTTGTTACAGAAAGGACCGTAGTATAAATGCCGGAAAAATTACAACCAGATAAATCCTTCCATCCATTTCTTTTTATTCATCTCTTTTGTTATCTCTCCCTCAAGTTATCTCTAGTGACAGCATCTATGACATTAAAACTTCCCAAGAGCAGTAACATCAGAAATTTACTGTTTCTTAACCCATTTTGGTGTTTATATTTTCCCATTAGAACCACTTCTTCAGCTCCCCCTAGAAGTTTGCCGTGAATTGAAATACTGAACCTCCCATAACTTTGAAATTTCGTGTTGTACAAGAGCTAGATATAAATTTGGGAGCATCACCACACAGTTGGCACCACAAGGAAACTTCGGAGCAAGGATCGGTAACCACTGAAGCCATTTGGGGAGAAAAAAAAAAAAAAAAAATCAGTTCTATATAACTTCACTAATTCATTGCAAGTAAGCAAATTAAACTAAAATATAAAATGTAGATAAATCTTAGCTCCGTAAGCCTTGCAACAATATAATGCATCACAACAAAGAGCACATTTAATCAAATCCATAAATGAATCGAACCTATGAACATATGCAAAATTCAAGCCATAGAGTATACAGTTATACAGTATATTACCGAATCATACAAAATGCTAAAGCCAGAAATCTGTCGGTTTGCCTACCTCTATGTAGCAAAATTTGTTTGCGGAAAGGCAGGTTTGAAATCTAGAACTACATGGGGTAATTCAAAGTAGCATTTGCTAAAAATTAGACTACTGGAAGCAAGATTTATGGGCCAGAGGCTTTTGCCAGGACTGTCACAGAAATACATACGTGTGCACTATCTTAAATGGAGTTAGGCAGGATTTCAACTTACTTATTGTTCTTCCTACCAAAACATTACTAAAAAGTAAAAATCACCTAGAGGAAAAGCTTAACATTTTATTTTTATTGCCACTGAAATATCACATTCAAAGCCTGAGTTCAGGAAGATCAAATAAAGCCATTATGGTAAATACGTCACATTATCAGACATCTTGATGGCACTTATTTGGGAAGGCTGGCATAATTTACGACGTGTCCTGGCCCTTCCTCTCATTGGTACTCATCTCAGGACAAAAGGAGCATTGCCTCCAAGAATACAATGACCTAAAGGGAACAGACCTTCAGCATTCATCTCCACTTTTACAGCTACGATGTCACCCTTTGCAATTTCTATACAATTCTCTTCAGATCGGGAGCCACAAACTTATCTCTTTTTATTAATATTTTTGATGCTACGTATTTTGTTTAGAAACACAGTATTCATGAGTAAGAAAGCATGTAGTCAAAAGAGATTATTTGGTGAAATTCATTTTGATCCTGTCATCAGTGAGACAAGTGGCTAAGAGGGAAAAAATGACAATTTCTTAAATGTTCTTGATACAATCAATGTCCTAATCACCACTCCTGTGTCTTACTTTCATTCAGACTTATCTAGCCATCATCCATAGTTCCATTCTGTCCGAATGCCTTAAGATAATCTTTCATTTCACCAGCAAGTAACAGAGGAATGAAAAGTAGCTCAGCTTATCCTGGCCAGAGAAAGGCCATAGCCTGTAAGGACCCAGCAAGGACCCAGCTACTTCTAGTTCCATTAAAATAAACTTAATTAATTTAAATGTAACATTTTCAGAATAAGCTTTGTACACAGCTGACCTTGTTCTCTGAAACAACCTACGCCGTCCTGCTTGAATCACATAAATTGTCTCCTCTGTCACTTCAATTCCCTATGGCTATGATTCCTCCTTTTCATAACCTGTCCTTATCAGCTGCCTAACAACAAATACATCTCATAAATTACACTGTCTCAAAGGACCACAGCATAATTTTCTACCGGTTTTGTAAACTACAGGTTAAAATTACAACTAAAGAACACCTATGGAAATCTAGCTAGATACTAAATATTTAATTCACTTTCTTGTGAGATAATATCAATGTATGTCCATGACTGAAAGATTATTGCTCTTTTAGGAATTATTTCCTTTTTCTTTATTCATACTCACACCCGCACCACCCCCACAACATAAAACAAACAAAGAAAAAAGTAGATGTACTCTAAAATAACATAGGAAATTCAAGTTATTCCTCCTAGGAGAAAGAAAAATCAAGTATAATTGTTCCTGAAATTATAAAGATCAATTTGACAAGTTACTCTTCACTTCCACATTCACCACAGAAGAACATACTACATGGATACGTTTTATTAGGAATACAAAACTGTACAAAGCCAACTTTCTACTATGAGAGACAATTCAACATTTTTGTGCCTTTCATTGTTAGAAGGAGCACCAACGTATTGACCAGGCATTTATACACTAACTCTTGCTCCTCAAATGTGGCAATTACTAAAGCGTTTAAACATAACACATCACAGAACAGCTTTAAAATTTTTTATAACAATCTTTTCACTCATGATTCTATTTTTGCATTCAAAATCAGCAATTCCCTATGACTGCCAGTCAACAAAACTTCAAAGTAATTTCAATTCTAACGGAGTGATGGTGTTTTGGAGGTTACATGCGTTACCCACCTTTCCCACTGTCACAGAATCATAGAATGTTTTGGGTTGGAAGGGACCTCTAGAGGTCACCCAGCCCAACCCCCCTGCAGGGAGCAGGGACATCTCCAACCAGATCAGGTTGCTCACAGCCCCGTCCAACCTGGCCTGGAATGTTTCCTGTCCACCTGCAGCATTGCAGTGTCTACTGGTTTTCCAGGCAGAACCGATAGGGCCAGAGTCCATTTCTAATCTCCCCACTTACAGAGGCCTGGCTCACTCAGACTTGCCCAGCCACACAATTCAACCTGAAATGGGATTTGTCACACAGGATTTTTTCATGTAGAACACAGAAAGCTTAACGCCGCACATTGCTGATCCAACAGAACATTGTAGCATCTAACTATACAGAAGCCTGAATCCAAAAAATCTGAATCCTGGCTCCTGTTTACAAGCGTCTGATGAGTTCTTCATGCATTTGCCTATAAGTTACCATTTCCTATTATGCACCATTAGGCACGAGTGGTTAATTAGTTTTTCCCATATGCCAGCACATACATAAATTCGAATTATTAGCAGTGTTAGATCATCAGTTTACACAAATTACCTTTAAATCCAATATTTGCATATCTTCTTCTCTGCATATCCTCCTCCAGACAGCAGCATATATGTTTTGGAGGACTCTGTCAGTTCCTTGAAAAGATAGATGCTTCCTGATATTTAACCAAGTATTTAAATTGTCATCACTTCCATCACCAAGATCTTCATTACTTCAGCTGAAAAGCTACATCATTTGTCCTGGGCTCACATATAATAATTGAAGGGCACAATAATGCTGTTTCACATACAACATTATTTCTGCTCAGTGCAATACTAGAATTCATGAACCTGAGAGCGCTGGATAGAATTTCCGGGTAAGGCCGAGTAGCACCTCCAATTTCACTACAACAAAGTAAAAGGCATAGCGTTCTTCCACCTCAAATCACTGAAATCTCAATTTATTGAACTCTTATTCTTCCCTTGTGGTGTAAAACAAAAAAGGAAAAAATGTACTTCCCAAAAGAACCTGTTTGAAGGAGAGAAGGAGGAAACCAACCTTTTGTTCCTTTGTACAAGTGGTAGCAAGTACTAAATATTGAAGAGTTATGGCATGGTTTAGTCCAGCAGAATGGGATCTATGTCTGGTCCCAACACTGTTTCGAAACACCAGCACCTGACTGGGTGGCCATACCACAATATGAAGCTCAGCTTGTTGGATGAATATGTTTGCCCAAGCACAGTCCCAAGTTATGACGATTTCTACCATTTTCAGACCAAAAGCGTATCATGACTTCCCATCTAGAAAACAAGTAGTGCCACCTGGCAACTGGGCGAGTACATCTTACCCCTCGAATCTCATCCTGAAATGCGTTCTGGCTTACTGTCACAGCTCGGCATAATCAATGTGAAAGAGCGTGTAAAAACAGAACCTACAAAGCGTATCTGAAAATGTCATACTTTAGACAGACACATTACCTTAAAAGATTCATTTTTATCAAGAAAATAAGGAATTATATTGGATGAATGACTCCACCAGCCATGGTGGAATCCTCTGGGCACAGAACACACGCTTGCCTTCATACTGGTGCCATAGCTTGATTTTGAAGGTAGCTAATTTTTTTTAATAACCTGGGTATCAACTCCATGGGTAATTCAGGTAGTTCATACAGGATAAAATGTTCAAAACCAGATTATAAGTAAAATACAGAGTCAGGTTCTCTAATGACTATTTACTTTAGGAGGTATAATGGGAAGGGAAAAGTATTTAAAATATGCCAGCAACTCTAGAAAAGCTAAATGAAAAGCTAAGTTCCCATTGACAGCCACATTATGATTTTTGAGATTTTTCGTGAAAGGTCTTAGGGGAGAAAAAAAGCTAAGCTTTATAAAATAATAAGCCGAACAAACCAAGGTTATATATATATATATATATACATACACACACACATTTCACTTAGGACTCTAGCATTACAAACCACTTCAGCTTTGCCTTATGCTGTGTAACTCCTACAGAAACTACGGAGTCATTTTCTTGTACTGCAGCAAAATGCATTAATTTTTTCCCCAACACATCTGCTGGGATTTTTGCTCTCTTCTGCTAACTATGGAACCCTAAGACATAGGTATCAAGGAGACATCCGAGCAAGGCTTTGGATGGAAAGAATTTCAGCATCAGCCATGGATACATGTATGCTTAGTCATGCCAAAATGTTATAATGGCATTCACTATGTAACACAAAAGAAGCAATCATCTGAAATAAGGACCACACAGAAGACAATCTTGTACCCAAGGAAACAGAACAGCAAAGTATTCGCTTTTTCACACCAGATTACACAAGCAGTTACAGATTCTAAAGGAAGCATGCTAAAGGGGCTACTTTCCACTAAAAGAGAAAGGATATGATCTTACAAGCCCAATATTATATTTTCATTCATAAAATCTGGGAATCTGGGCCAGACTTGACTGCATACATTCACTTTGACCTTTTAGGAACATATATTTCACGACAGAACCTCCACGTTAATACATAACTTCGAATTATACCGCAAATGCCAGTCACAGATATCACCTCCCAGTGAAGCTGTAGTTATGTATAAAATCCTTCTGAGACCATCACTCAAAGTATCTGTCCTGCAGATTACACCAATGAGCCTGGTTGTCCACAGAAGTGACAGTTCTGGATGCTACTGATGCAATTCACTAAATTGTGTTGAATAACACAGGATCTTACAATAATGGTATTGACTGCGTCCAAGAAAGTAACTCCACTTTTCTATGACTGTTCAGTCCAATGGTGCCCAAACTCTTCAGCCAAGAAGAATATTAGCTTACCCTATTAACAGGAGATGGCTCCAACAACAGCAACATCAAGCCAACCTACTCATAGATGGAAGTCATTGTAGACAGAAGCAAAATAAATCGCGGTGATTATCTGTAGAGCGTGCAACTCTACAGTGCCCTCATGCAAAGATGCAGCCCAGACCAGGATCCCTCCTCTTAACCAAAGCCAGAAGCTTGCAATGAGCTGTTTCTAGCAGAGCACGCATACCTCTCACTTCTCATTTCCTCAGAAACCTTTTGAGAGCAATCTCTAGCACAGATAATTTTCCTTCTGGGCATACATTGGATACTTTGGGATGTAACCGACACAGAAATGGATTAGAAGGTAACAAAATTCTGTTTCAAATCCTTCCTCAGCTCCTGTGTAACATGCTCTAGGAGAACCTGCTTTAGCAGGGGGATTGGACTAGATGATCTCCCAAGGTCCCTTCCAACCCTTGTGATTTTGTGATTCTGTGACTTTTTCAGTAACTTCAGGACATCACCTCATCTGCGCCACTCTCTTTCCTAGCAATAAACAAATACGGCATTTCTTCCAGTTCAGCAAAGGACTGAAAAATAATTTTGTGATTTTGAGACGTTCAGTGTTATGATGCCAGAACCATACTAGCTATACAGGTGTTGCATTATGCAAGAAAACAAAATATATACAATTTAGAATGAAAATTTGGTGTACTTAAAGTAAGAGGACTTGGTCACTTGAAGCAACCATCATCTCATTCACCCAGAAACTAAAGGATCACTCTGTTAGGATTACTTTTCATTATATTTCAGACTTTCTAAATATCTAAACCTTTGTATAACTCAACTTCTCTACTATTCAGTGGTGTTTTCATACGAAAGAAATCCAGCACCAACTACTTTTCCGATAACCTTCCACTAGTAAAATCAATGTAAAAGTACCAAAAATTGGAAACCAGATTTGTGCTGGGATACTCTTTTATTCTTTTAAACCTATCACTTTTTAATAAATTACCAATTCACTGGCAATAACTGAAACAACACATACAATGTATTAACCTACAGAGCCATGCCATCTCAGTAGATTCACTAAAAACCTTGGCAAAAGAAAATTCAAAAAATCTGACCATTCGCATAGTATACAAATGTTGAAGAGTAACCAGACTTTAACTGAATTTTTTTCAGACGTTTTGTCATGAGCCTAATGACAAACCTGAGACTCAAGTCTCAAATGGTACCTTATCATTCTTCAGAGTATTTGAAATAATTTTAGTTTTCTTTTTAGGCTATACTTGCTGGTACCGCAGTCAATCCACCACATCTAAGCTACGATTATGACCCTAAATGCTGCAGATTAAGATAGCATTCATCAATAGCTTGGCAATTCAAAAGAGTGTGTCAGACACAAAGGGATCTTAGAAGAGTAGGGATTTTTTTTCTCCCCTTACAGACCACAATACGGGCTCCAATCCTGTTTTACTGACACCATTAGCAATTTTCTCTATTGCCTTCAACAGGAAAAAGATTCAAGTTTCTATTATACAAGATTGATGATGACTACATGGTGACTAAAGCACCAAAAATTCCCAAGCATAATTTATGCCTTAGTCTTTTTGAAGACAAACAATTTTTTTTTTTATTTTTTTCCCCTGTTTCCCCTTACCTTTCTGCTGTATGCACATCTTATTGCTTTATTAATAACCTTCGGAGAATATTTCTAAATTTGTTTTTTTCAGATGACTTATCCCAATTCTTTCTTCTCTTTAGAAAAGCTTTTGAGAGCTACTAACCACCTTTTCCCAACAAGACAGTATTTAAAAGACATCAGTTACTTTCTCTTGACAGTTTCTCACTATCATCATTGTAATTTTGTCTGTTTTAAAGTCAAGTATACACTGAACATGGTTTGAAAATAAAGTTAATTCTGTACATACCAAAAAACAAAGAAATGGGAGGGCAGATTTTGATTCAGTCTTGTCCTCTTTTACAATATTAAGTTGATGGTGTGTGATACGCTTAGCAAAAATG
The DNA here is from genome assembly GCF_000687185.1 of Egretta garzetta. Taxonomy (NCBI): domain Eukaryota; kingdom Metazoa; phylum Chordata; class Aves; order Pelecaniformes; family Ardeidae; genus Egretta; species Egretta garzetta. The sequence goes on along the minus strand of NW_009258485.1, from coordinate 143,609 downwards.
AATTATGGATTTCACATACTACTTCACAATAATCAGAAGAAATTTCTTCCTAGTTACAACATCACACATTTTAGAACCAGCAATATGAACAATAATCACTGTTAAATTACAGTCTCGGATCTTTGTTTACTAACGTTGGTCTAGAAAGCTCATAATGTTTTAAGATCTGATTCAGGGAAAGAAAGCAATTTATTTTACAAAGTAAATACACATTACTGAGGACACCTGACCCAGGTCCATTCATTTTAAAGGCCAGGGAAGCAACTGCTGCACTACTGAGCTTGAAGGGAGACTTGGACCTTGAAGCCTACTCCGTGTGTTGGGTCAATAACAACTCTACTCTTCCTAACTTTGGAGAGGAAGATATAAAAACACTAGCTATAAAGCTAATATCTAATACGGCCTGTTTATTCAATTTTGCCAAATTTTCCTGGAAAATAACCTATTTTCTATAGGTTAGATATAAATAACCTATATTCTATAGGAAAATAACCTATTTCTATACACTGAAGTGCATAGTCAATTTGAGGACAGAATAGGTAAAGTAAAAAGGAACGGACAGTGCTAGGCAACCTAGAATTTGGTGGTTATTCTGAACACTCCCACTAAAAGCTTTACTTTGATTTTTCAAACTTTCTCTGTATTTTCTTCTGTTATTTCAATGCCTCATTGCGTTAAATTACAGTCTCGGATCTTTGTTTACTAACGTTGGTCTAGAAAGCTCATAATGTTTTAAGATCTGATTCAGGGAAAGAAAGCAATTTATTTTACAAAGTAAATACACATTACTGAGGACACCTGACCCAGGTCCATTCATTTTAAAGGCCAGGGAAGCAACTGCTGCACTACTGAGCTTGAAGGGAGACTTGGACCTTGAAGCCTACTCCGTGTGTTGGATCAATAACAACTCTACTCTTCCTAACTTTGGAGAGGAAGATATAAAAACACTAGCTATAAAGCTAATATCTAATACGGCCTGTTTATTCAATTTTGCCAAATTTTCCTGGAAAATAACCTATTTTCTATAGGTTAGATATAAATAACCTATATTCTATAGGAAAATAACCTATTTCTATACACTGAAGTGCATAGTCAATTTGAGGACAGAATAGGTAAAGTAAAAAGGAACGGACAGTGCTAGGCAACCTAGAATTTGGTGGTTATTCTGAACACTCCCACTAAAAGCTTTACTTTGATTTTTCAAACTTTCTCTGTATTTTCTTCTGTTATTTCAATGCCTCATTGCACACATAACAAAAACCCAGCAAAAAAAAAAAAAAAAAATAATTTCCATAGCAACTATTCCAAGGAATACAGTTCAGCAATTCACACCATAAAATTTTATGTACTTCGACCAATGTTTTTCTTTATCTAGGTGGATTTATTTATCTACGCTCAAGTGGAAATGTTAATATTGTTCATGAAGAGTTTCATAATAACATATTCTTAAAAACTTTTTACCCAGAAGAATGTTCTATGATCCCTAGAGAAACTGTGAGGATAAACTTCTAAAGATTAGCATTTCCAAAACTCTAAGGTGATTCTAGAGACATTTCAGGCAAGAATTCACTTTAGCATTTGAAATGTCTACAGTGACATCACATAAAGATACAGAATTTCACATTAAAAAAAAATTTCCAGACTAAAAAGATACAGAAGTAAAGCCTCTGATTAAGAAGCCAGAACCTATATTTAGACTAACCAAGTCCAAAGTTTTTGAATTTTTTTTCCATTTAGGATTTTTTTTTTTAAGGTTTAGAGTAATTACTTTTGCAAATCCTTTTGGGATTTAAACACTATCCTTTTGCTCTCTCATGGCAACGTATTACTGCCATTGTACTGCATAGTGTATAATCATTCTTGGAGATAAACAAATATAAAGAATTATTAAACTATCAGCGTCAAACACCTCAGAATGGATTCTGATTGTACTGTGAACAGAAAAATCTTTAATACAATTTTAGTCTCAAAATGGGGGATTTTTAGGCTCATAATGTCAGAGCTCACAACATGCATGATTTTCCAAAACAAGCTCATTTAAATGAGATTATTTAATTAAGATACACCTAGCTGTATTCTTCCCTATTACAAAATACATTTATATTAGTTTACTTGACCAAAAAAAAAAAAAAAAAAAAAAGGCATATTTCTTATCAGGAGAAAATTCCTATCCAATGGTACAAAATATCATTGCCTTTTCCTACTAGGGGATTCCCCTAATTTAGGGATGAAGGCACATTCCAACAATAATTTTACCTTCTCTTTCACAAGAGAATTCATGCTAAATTGGTAAACCAGACCGGAGGTCGGAAACAGAAGACTGTGGACACCTTATATGTAATTTTTTGTTTGTTTTTACACAACCTGCATTTTCTTCTATTGAAGCCACCAGATTCATGTGAGAACTTGTCAAAAACTTCCTCATTACTGAATAATGTCGCATGTCATTCCTCCTTGCAGTACTGAACTTTTCTGAAGGAATCTACCAGTGGAGTCCAGTATTTCTGTGATAAAAAGACTCATAGAGCCTCAAATTAGCCATGCTTGGAGCAGAATGCTATCTGAAACAGCTGTTTGGAAATAAGAAAGAGTTTATCTTAAGCACACTTTCTCTTCAAGGCTTTAGGACTTAGCTCCAGATGACAGTGCTGGATATCGCGACTCAGAGCAGGCAGCCCCCTCCTATAGTCTCATTCAAACAGCAGTGACAGTCACTCTGGGAAAACTCACGTGTCCAGAGAAGGGCAGCGGAGCTGGGGAGGGGTCTGGAGCCCCAGGCTGCTGGGGAGCGGCTGGGGGAGCTGGGGGGGTTCAGCCTGGAGCAGAGGAGGCTGAGGGGAGCCCTCATCGCTCCCTACAACTGCCTGAGAGGAGGGGGGAGCCAAGGGGTGTCGGTCTCTGCTCCCCGGTAACGGGCAACAACAGAATGAGAGGAAATGGCCTCAGGTTGCACCAGGGCAGGGTGAGTTTGGACATTAGGAAAAATTTTTTCACCAAAAGGGCTGTCAGGCACTGGAAGGGGCTGCCCAGGGAAGGGGTTGAGTCCCCATCCCTGGAGGGATTTAAAAGCCAGGCAGACACGGTGCTGAGGGCCAGGGTTTAGTGGTGGACTTGGCAGTGCTAGGGTAATGGTTGGACTCAATGATCTTAAAGATCTTTTCCAACCTAAATGATTCTATGACATAAGAAGCAGTCACAGTGTCTCATCACCCAGCTCATGGTTACAAGCCTTCAAACAGCCTGGGAGAAAGGTACCTTTGATACTTTCCTCAGACCAGAGTCCTTATTCCCCAGGAAAATGTCCTAAGCAACAGATGACAGCCTCCTTTCCTCTACACCCCCCCAGTCTTTTTGTTCTTACAGCAGTAGCGCTCCCCAACTCTGCTTTTACAGGTGTGCTACTTAGAACAACAAGTTATCAAAAAAATTATTAAAAAACCCTAATCTGAAAAAATAATTACAGTTAAGGATACATAAACAACATGATTGAAGCTACCTCAAAATTCATAATAGTCTGAGAAATTTCTGGGTTTAAGACACTAAAGAGTAGTGATGGGTGGGGTGTTTTACTATGTTCGTTAATCATAGAATCATAGAATTGTTTAGGTTGGAAAAGACCTTTAAGATCATCAAGTCCAACCGTTAACCTAACCCTGCCATCCCACCACTAAACCCTGTCCCTAAGCAAATAGGCAATAACAATAATAGACAACGACACTTAAACACAAAGATATCAAAACATCTAATGTTCCAGCAACACATGAAGAAACAATTGGTTAAAGCTGAAAGTGAAGTCTTCAATCGAAACCAAGATGAAGAGTAGTCTTATAACTGAATGACCACAGAAACTGTTAACCGTTTGATTAAAAACACACAGACAAATGTGTTTACAGTTTCATAAACAATACTCACCAGTAATTAACTTAAGTACTGGTAGGGACAGAGAAGTGACTGCAGATATCTCAACCTTTGCTTTAGGCTGCCTCATCCATATGAAATAGTGTTACTGCACTTGAATGGGACGTGTAAACATGGCAGAAATTCATGTAAACTTGAAGAGAAAGATCAAATAAAGAAGTCATGGCAGAAAGGAGAAACATGTCTGTCTGTCTACCTAGTAGGATCACAAAGTCATAGAAAAAAGAAAAGGAAAACTACAGATTGAAGGAAGTACAGAAGCTTTATAAAGAGCAGAGAACAAGTCATGGAACTTGAGAAGAGGATGTTCCAAGGTGTCCGTCTGCTGCTTTAACCACTGATTTTCAAAAGAAATAAAAAAAATAAAAAAAAATCACAGAACCAGGAAATCCAAACATATCCCAAGGTATTAAAGTCCAAAGGCTTTGAATGGTAAATTAGTTGCACTAAAAAGTCTATGAATAACTGTGGCATAAAGAAAGGAAAAGAAAAAAAAGAGAAGGAAAAGTTAGAAAGCGAAAAGGCTAAGTACAGAAAGCACAATTTATGTTCTCTTTAATGACATCAACCCCTCAAAAAGAATCAATTACAGGAACACACGAACGCATGTCAAAATTGAACAAAATCCTACTAGCCATAACCTCCATAAACTGAAAATACCTGGACCATCAGCAGCAACACTGAAGTCTCCACAAAAAGCAAAAATTAAAGCAAGCAAGGCCAAAAAGCTCATTTGATTATGTAAAACATCCCATTTTAATCAAGCAATCAGTTGATTACTCTAGAGTAAGAGGTCACTTAAAACAGAAATAAACGTCGACTCGTGAAAGGAGTAGGGGGAAGAGGCAGGACCAAATAAAAACTTTTCCAACCTTACCCAAAAAATGCTTTTAAAACTTCCTGTTCTCCAGCTTCCCGGAATGTTTTCAATACAGGAATGCATACTTTAACTGAACATGGACATGTATATGCTTCAGAAGCCACGTACATACATGTTGTGGGTGGTCTGAATTACTGCCTTTCAAATGTGTTTCTACATCTTTCATTCTGCTGTGCTCTTATCTCAAGGAAGAGCAGGTCTGGAAAAGCTTTTCCCCAGAACCAGCTACAGCAAGCTGCAATGGAAGAAACCAAACCAGATGGTTTCTTGTCAGCAGGCAGTTTATAACGGAGGATTTGTAGGTAAGAGCAAAAAAACATTTTTCCACTGATACATAGCCCTTCCCCCCAAAACACAGTCTTTGTGATTAAGCTTTCCAATGTATGGGGTTTACATTTATCACAATCTGGGAGAAAATAGACTTTTTTTTACCTATATTCTGCATAGGAGAAGCTGTTTATGGTCATAAGGGCAGTTACAGTAAGGAAAAAAAATTCTCCAGAGGCAACTGAAATATGGCTGGTTATGCCTTTTTTACTGAAAGTCAAATAAATATAGAAAAAAAAATATCTGCCTATAGGCAAGTGCCAGCTGCAACTGCATTTGCTCCATCTACCTCATTTCTGCATAACACAGTTCTGAGTGAAACCTGACTTTGCATTCCTGAGAGACGACTTTAAAATAATATAAAAGGGAGTGTTTGTTAGCAACTATCAATATTATATTAAATTGAGCCTCAAAAATTAAAATTAGTAAGATATGATGTGTCACTCAATATCCTTGATACCTATTCTAGAACATGAATTATTAAATCTGCATAGATCTCACCCATCTGAGCAAATTAACACCATTCTATTGGATTTTGAAACAGAAATCACATCAAAGATCAACACCGGTTTGTGTTGTCTCATAGTACTTACGGTTTTTAATCACATAGGTTTTAGAACTTCTGATCAATACAATGTACTTCTAGCTCACTAAGATGAAAACTAATGAGCAAAACTGATTTAAATTTGCAAGTTCATCAATTTATAATGAAGCTGAAGATAAAAACTTCTTTATTTTAGTCGTGTGTCTTTGGAAAGTAAAATTTTGCTTTCAGACAATTCGTAATGACTATCATGTACAACTTAGCTAGAGGAAGAGAATACTTCATAATAAAAATTCAGTCAATAGTTTGGTAAAGGGACAGAAACCTGTTCAGACTAGTGAAATGAGAAAGTAGTAGGAAAAAAGGTTCGGAAGAATTATTTACTGAAAAAGATCTTTCTGTATTTCGCTTATTTTCTCTAGGAATACTTTTCAAAATCATACTTTATTGGCTTTTTGCCATAAATGCATTAAATTTTAAGCCAATCCTCAGTATACTTACTACCCCCATGCAAAATAAACAGAGACAGAATCATAGAATGTTTTGGGTTGGAAGGGACCCCTAGAGGTCACCCAGTCCAACCCCCCTGCAGGAGCAGGGACATCTCCAACCAGATCAGGTTGCTCACAGCCCCGTCCAACCTGGCCTGGAATGTTCCCAGGGATGGGGCCTCCACCCCCTCTCTGGGCAACCCGTACCAGGTAGAGAGTAAAACTGCCGTATACTCTTTAAAGGAGTTATTGAGGTCAGAACAGAAGTTCCAGCTGCACTTTTTAGCACGATGTATATACTCTAAATCACAGCTGGGTTCATGTTTCTACTGCAGAAGATACTTCACATACAATATACACACACTACACAAAGCAGCATTATAACACTGGTAAAGTATTTAAAGAAAATTATCAAGGAAGTAAAGTCATCCTAAAGGAGTGAAGGAATGTAAACAAATTAATATCTAAATATATCACATTCACTGCATGCACCCGGATGAAAGCCAAAGTGTTAAAGGGGAAGAACTCACTGCCTATGTAGCTGGAAGAAAATTCTGCTCATGAGGCCTCTTTTTGGGAGGTGCAATGAGAAAACTGGGGTCTTTTTCAGTCTGTTTAGTCTATTTCCATATCTTTTTCATTCAAAGTTTGGAAGCTAACCGGTATTTGAAAATGCTTTGTTTCTTCTATTCATTTGAGCATTTGCAGAAAAAAAGAGGGGAAAAAAAAAAAATCAGTATAATAACCTGAAAACTATCAGAAAACTACCATTTCTAAAACGTAAAGGATATGATGAATACACACACACACACAAAAAAAATCATTCGTAACTACAGATAACATTTGTTACACTGATTTAAATGCTAAAAAAAATAATATATTCATCCTGCATATACATTTTATTAAAATAAGAACCATTCAAATGCCAATTTTGCACATTTTAATTAAAATTTCCATTCAAAAACTTCAACAAAAATATCAGTCTATCGAATTGCATTATCCCACACTCTTTGAATGTAAATTATTAAAAATTTAAAAATTAAGTGGAGGAGTTTATAAAGCTCATAAGCAGACAGCCGAACTGAAAGACCACAAAAGAAATTTAGAAGGTAATGACATTGTGTCAGTTTGTCAAGTTTGTTGTCTGCATGAAAAATATCTCGTTAAAATTAGATTTCAATTTTAATGGTAGTATTTTCCATAGCTATGATGTCTAGAATAAATTGTTTTTACAAGGATAGGCAAAACCTAATGTTTAAATATGAATACTGTGGAGCTGTCTGGTTTATTTTTATTAGGAATGTAAATGACGAATTGTACTTAAATGTAAATCAACCAGTTTTAAAGGTCACTGATTGAGAAGAATGATGTGCCTCTTAGAAAAGTAACTGATGGAGATAAAAACAGAACAAACTTCAAATTTTATTTTTTTTAGAATGACAGTTCTTTAACGTGAATGAGAAGCAAGACAAGGAAACCACAGAACTGGAGCTATACGGTGTCTTTCCAATGGTGAACTCTAAATAGAGACTGTGAAAAAAACTTTTGGAAAGAGCATTTGTGATGAGAACAGGCACACATATTTGAAAACGTTGTTTAAGGGGAAAAAATACTGCATTGTCAAGAAAATAATCTGTACAAACTTGACAGGTCTTTTCCCACTCTAATTGCTTGGATTGCAGGAGTTGGAGATCATACATTACCCCACAGCAAAACAGAGTAAGAAGTGTTTAAGACATAGCTCTACTGCCTAAAATGTCAGCAATAAAATACCAGAAAAGAGATGATCTCCTTTCAAATTTAATTGTGTCTGCCAGCAGCATGTGCTTACTTTACACAGATTCACTTGTAGCATTCTTGTGCCTTTTTAAACTATTGAATAATAAAAATAAAAGCACATAGGTATCTATCTATTACATGCTTACCTTTTCACACAAACGTGCCTACTGCCATTGTGTTCCCTATCAAATACAGAACAACTCTTCCATAGCTGTGAGAATACTACTAATCTAACCAAAGTGAAATTAAAAAGCTTTATCCACTGTATACACTCTATAGAGAAATATATAGAAATATATGTGGAGAAATATATACAGTGAAATAATAATGATGCTATAACCATTTTCAGATAGGGTAAGACTTCTTTATTATTCTTTAACTGCCTACCTAAGAACATCTCTACTAAATGAAACCTTGAGATTTTCAAGGAAAAGAATTGTGTTCATGATTTACTTCTGCTATTTCCAAACATTATTCTACAGTCCAGATTAGTTTTTTAGGCTATTTTCAACCTTTAATTTCTTCAAAAAAAGAAATGTTTTACAACATTGTAAATGTCGTTTAAAAGCAGTCACGTGAAGCCATTCTGGATTTAAGTAAATTTAAGTGTAACAGAACTTCTTGGAAAACATATTTGAGATGAAGATGAGCAATAAATTCAAACTTAGTAGTTAAGCATTTTTGTCATGTACAGTATCTCCAAAGCAAAGGTGGAATTAAATATCTCCCTGCTGGCCTTTAATTTCAGTTTGGTCACTCAGAATGACATTAGCTCTCTGCCTCGTCTCAATTGTGGTTGGGTTGCATCGTTGTTTCAGAGAGTAAGGAGGAGACAGATTTTTAACAGGAATGGTTCAGTGCATCCCTAAAGCAGAACCTGAGGGAAGGAGAGAGAGACCTATCAATCTAACTTCCAATAGTAAGAGATTCAATAACTCCAAAGGCTGAGGCAGAAAAATCCGTATGTCCAAAAACGCTGGGGGTGGGGAAGATGTCCTTCGGGCAGATTTTTCACAGGCCAGTAGATTCAGGTGGGGTGTAAGTAATACTCTTGGATCTGAAAACTGAGCTCCACATGAGGTACAAATGTAACCTCTAGCCTTGCTTCAGAAAAGATTCTCCTACCAACTGGCAGCCTATTTAAGCTCTTTCACTTACTGGAATAAGGACGGTAAACTTGGCATCTCTTACTAAGCAAAAGGGTATATATGATTTCTCCAGACCCTCCCCCCCATTTTCCATAGCTCCCTATTTAATCAGACAGATCTCAGTCATGTTTCTACACAGCAGAAATGACAAATCCATGTAAACGTGTGTATGTTTGAAAAGAGTATGGATTTCTGGAGGACTTTCTTCCACAGTGCCAGGTCACACTCCATAGCACCTAAACCCGGCGTCCAACAACCGCGTACCAAACAGTAACACAAACCATGGAAATGCTTCCCAAAATGTGCAGAGGAAGGTGCAGCAGGAGGATAACAACCTGAAGACCTGCTCTTTCCCAGTTTTTCTCTGACCTCAAACGGCGTAACTCTGTACAAAGGATCTTAACATTGCTGGTGCTGCCTGACCTGCATAAAGACAAAAACCAGTTCAGATGAGCTATTCTTCTACTTCTCATTTTGATCTTTATGATACCCAAGTGACTGTACTTTTTTTTTTTTTTTTAATTTTGTAAAATATTTCTACAGCAATCTCAGACACTCAGAGGTCAAGAAGTCACAGTACTGAAACTAAATTCAGTCCCAAAATTTCCATTTCTGAAACTCTGGAATAATACAAGAACAATCAGAACTAAAGGAGTGATGACTAATTTTTCCTTAATACATGAAAATCACTATGCATCTCTAAACTCCATGTTCTACAGAACTGCCAATCTTTTCAATAAACAGACCAAATGAAGAAAGAGAAAGCTGTCAGAGCAGAAATTGGTTAAAATGCCTGACAGAAAACCAAAGCTTTTCATTTTAATACTGATAATTACAGAAATGAAATAATTCTGGCAATGGTGTGATAATAATTATACACAGAAAAAGAGCAAATTAAGGGGAATAAAATAATTTTAACATTACATAGAAAAGCTGCCTCATGAAAATACGTAATTTTAATTTTCTTTTAATGTTTCAGGCAGGAAATGGTAATATCACCTTTTTTTAAAAAAATGTATGTCATTATTGTCCATTTCTCTTAGAAAAAACAATTTGCGACACCACTTACAGATTTCTGATCTACTTTTTCCAAACCAATCAGCTTCATATCCATAGTAAAATAGCAAAATTTAACACAATTAAATAAACCAAAAGTTAACCAAATTTCTATAACCCAAAACTTAATCCAAAAAAAAAAAAAAAAAAATTGAAGCCATTTCTTTTTCTTGAAGCAGAACTACCTTGATGCGCTGCTTAGAAATCTAAAGAGCTTTAAATGAAATATTTTTTTATTCCAGTTGCTAGTTCAGATTTACTACACACTGACACCTCAGCAAGCACCAGTTCTGCATTGCCTGTTTGCACATGGTAGTGCTGCCAGAGCAACGCCATGATGCAGGAGCTCCCTCATTTTCTCCTTCCACGTTTCATCCCATCCCACCTCTTTCGCACGTGACCCACCAACATTTCTTTACGCACTGTGCTACTGGCCTACTCAAACATTCCAATTTTCTGCATCTGTGTAAGAGATGCTCAAAAAAAAGGTGTTTTGCTGTTTTGCAGATGCTAGTGGGAAGAGGGTTAGTGAGGAGTAACCATAATTTCTTGCTCTTGCATGTTAGAGAAGCACATGGCTACTGCTAGGGGTGCCACGACAGCGCTCCCAACCCACTCAACCAGACCTCTCACCAGTGAGTTGCTCCTCACCCAGCAGAAACACGTGTGGGAGCTTCTTATATGACTCCGATGTGGGTTCACTGAAAAGGGAAACCAAAGGGTGCAGCCTGAACATCGCTTTCATCCCCAAGAGAGCACGAAGGGCTGCACGTCCTGAGCTGCTCCCGTTGCACACACCATGGACAACTGCACATGAACTACAAATGATGCCTGAATTACAGCAGCGAAACGTGGGGACTGAACTCTCCCCAGGTGAAAATGCACACTGCAACTTCCAATTTTTTTATTTTATACTTTCTGCTGTGTGCAAATTAACAAACTGTTACTAACCCGAGTCAAAACTAAACCGGTGGAGGAAGAGATGGGAAGACATTTCAGATGCCACTGAACTGGAACTCATCTAATGAACTTGCTAGTCTGAATCCCTGGCTACAATTAGAAACTGGATATACCACTTTTCTGGTTCAGAGTGCTCATAAAACCTACCAGCCAACACAAACCGCTATTCACTTTTTACAGCAACGCTATTTCTTCAACTGGGAGGCCTGCAACTTCATGCCGTTGGCAAGATTGCTACAACAGTACTAAAAGTGCTATTGCTGTAAATGCTTAGAGGGATATATTATAACCAGAAAGGGGAGCGGGGTGGAAAAAACACCATCTTTTTTTTTAAATTGTGTTCAAAATTTTAAAATTTTAATACACCAATACAATAATTTTTTGAATCTAAGATTAGGCCCAGAATTTTTCTTTGCCAATCCCACAGTTCTGATTTGCCATGAAGAGAACCAAAAAATCCCTCCATCTATAAGAGCAACTGCCTTTTTATTCCAGCTTTGCCTTTGCAGGTCCCCAGATGAGACTACTTAATCACTTAAGACACCATGCCATAAAGAAATTTACTGTACAGATGAGAAACTCAGCATTTAGGCAAATCAGGAGTTGTTTTCAACCCAATAAATATTTCTTTTTACAGAGCAAGAAGTTTACAAAAATATTATACAAATTGTCTCTCTAGTTTTTAGGTTGCTTATATTTTTGTAAATAAAGAGCACACGATGCTGCCTTTAAAAGTATTTAAGTTTAGTTTTTAATACCACAGTTTCACCATGGAAGAGCTTGACTATATTTATATTACCTTACAAATCAAAAATTAACTCTCTTAAGCTTGCAAATTCTTATAATGGTTTTAAAATCCAGCAATTTTTTTAAAAGGCAATTTTTGACTACAGAGGCATTTTCAGCCCCATTTAAGCCAACATTTAAATTCTATTAACTGTTTTAAATTTCTGCAATGATTCTAAGTTCCTTCAGTCTCTGAGAATATCACACAAGCATGTTCTGCATGAAATCTCTCACAAAACTATACCCAGAGCATCCCAAATTTGGCGGGCAGGGATGGGGGTGTTTAATGTCAAATATGATTGAATATGTTCTACCTGATGATTTCCTGTGCCAACTTACACATATAATTTAAAGTTCCTTCAAAAGCATGTATGAGGACAGAAATTAATATATCTGATGATGTAGTCATACTTTCCCTCATGTTTCTACTAATACTATGAACGCAGCAATAGACAACTGATGTAAACTACTGAAATTACCGGTTACTGTTTACATATATCTCTGCTCAAATTCTGACTTAATTCTGATTTCAGCCCTTAATCTAGGCATGAAAGCATGCTTAGCCTTGCAGATAAAGTAAAGAAAGTATTAAGTAATGAATTTTTCACTTGTTCCAAAGTATCCTCTACGTTAACCCAATATTTGGCCACCATATCACCTTCCCTCCACACACACACCCCCGAAAAAAAAAAAAATCAATAAAAATATCTTCGCTGCTACAAAACCCAGATGTGTCATTTAAGAGTAGTTGCACATCAAAGTTCAATGTGAAGCAACTGGGAAAGGCTTACATCAACATTCAGGTGACCAATATAAATAACCCTTGAAAGGAAGCTTTACTGCTTTACCTTCCTTTTACCATGACTAATGAGCATTGATCAAATTAAAGGCTTTAACTATCTGCTAGGAGTCTTTTCTAGCACAAACATCTTCCTGACATAATCAATTTACCTACCTGCCTCAAGAAAATCATTTTAGATGTTGGTATGATTTCTCAAGTAGAAGAAAAATTTTCAGCCTCTTCAGGCTGGCGTTCCATTACTCGAAATAAAATATTTCCTCAAGCACTTTATATTTGCTACAGAAGAAAGAATTAAAAAAAAAAAAAAGGAACAGAAGAAAAAAAACAGGTAAAGTGATAAAAACTGCAAAGACTGCAAAGATAAACAGACAACAATGAAAATAGTTCAGCCACAAAATCTGAGTTATTTGGTAAATTGGGATCATTCAAGGCAACTGTTGCAATATAACAAAAATGCAGCAGGATAAAGCAAGAAAGGAAAAAAAAAAAAGGCTGCTTCTGAAGGGAGTGTGAAAAGTAATGACTAAAAGGTTTTAAAGGTCATATGGAAAGCAACATGACTGCCATACTACATTCAATCCTGATATTCAGATTTTAGAGCAGTTACCAAGAAACTGGAGAGGTATAGAAGGAAGTCATGTGGCTTCTATACCTTGTGTCTGGATAATCATATCCACAGTCAAAAATGAAATTACCATCTCTCTGTCCTGTTATATAGGTATTATTTTTGGATTTCCTTTTATGTCATCCAATACAAGCTACTCCTAAATCTTCCAGATATTATACTCTTATGACATCCTGATTCATCCATCTACCTGAAGGTAGGCTTCTTCCCCTCCTCTTCTTGGTATTATCATCCTGCATCTCACTTTCTGAACTTTCTGGTAACGGCAATCTTATTCCATCACAGGCGCTCAGGAAACTATTACAAAGATACTTTAGTTTTTTGTAAAGTCAGTGCTTTCTCAAACTTCTTCCACTAACTAAATCACCTTTCTACCTCATATTGCTAACCTTTGCTTTTAAAGCTTTACAAAACTTTACCACAGACACCTACTGGGCTGTAGTTTAATGAGCCTTTCCTTCTGCGGCAGGGATGGTTTCAGCAGCGTCCACCTATTCCTCACCAGTTCTTCCCGTCCCCATGCCCTGCTCAGAGTTCTGCTTGTACAAATACTTGTTCAGGTGCGTAATGAACCAGATGAAACCAAGAAAAAAATCCAGGTTTAAAATAAGGGGATTTTTTTAAAAGAAAGGTAATTTAACACAGATCAACTGTGCACAAATATTACAGCATAGCTCAGGAGGTGGCGCAGAACGAGAATCATCAATAGCAGCTGCTTAAGTTAGTCCTGGAGCTAAAGAATTACTGAAAATAAGCCTTCTGCGAGAGGAAGCTGACTTCAGGTATAAACATCCCGTAAAGCAGCTGGCTAAATTGTTAAACAGGTAACTCTGAACCTTCTCAAAAGCTGCACTTCACACCTGCAAAGGGAGCCTATAGGAAAGATGGGGAAAATCTTTTTAGTAGGGCCAGCAGTGACAAGACAAGGGGTAATGGTTTTAAACTAAACCAGGGTAGGTTTAGACTGGATATAAGGAAGAAATTCTTTACAATGAGGGCGCTGAAACACTGGAACAGGTTGCCCAGAGAGGTAGTGGAGGCCCCATCCCTGGGAACATTCAAGGCCAGGTTGGACGGGGCTCTGAGCAACCTGATCTAGTTAGCGGTGTCCCTGCTCCTGCGGGGGGGTTGGACTAGATGACCTCTAGGGGTCCCTTCCAACCCAAAATATTCTATGATTCTATGAAAGAAACTCTACCAAAGATCTGTCTCTTCATTGCTCTTTCAACCTCCTCCTAGAACTTTTCTGGGCTGAACCATGTAAAGAAACTCAATGGCAGCTGGGTTGGGATGGGATGGGTTGTGTTCACCAAGCCTTACCTTGCTGATCAATTCTAACTCTGTTTGTGTTTGCACCCCATCTGTCTAAATCCAGCTGTTGTCTTTCATTTTGAACAGAGAGACCAAGTCTGATTTTGCCAGGCTTTTACATAGCATTTAGTGCAAACAGAATGGGATCTTTGTCCCAGACTCAAAATCAAATATACTAAAATATATGAAAACCAGCCTCCCCCTTCCCTCTTAAAGGATCATAAAACCATCACTACCCACGTGTGTATGACAACTACAAGGTGAAGTTCTCTTGCTTCCTCCCTCCCCCTCATTTTTTAAAACAGGAATTAAATCTGGAAGCACCAGCATAATGTTACGCGTTATGGATCAAGTTCTTGCTATATATACACAGGTATAGGAAGCAAAACAAGTAAATGGACAATAATGAAAAAGTGACAATCTTTTCAAGGATTACTAAATAGATGTTATTATATAACTTAGATTAAATTTTTAAAAAAAATAAAACCCAAGAAATATATGTATATCACTAAATACTGAACTCTGAGCATATGGATAGAATGAGAAGTTATTACTGAAAAAAAGGTTTTCAGTCCATAAGCTAAACTAATTTTTTCTCATCATACAGAGAACCCTAATCTGACATTTCCTTCTCTCTGAACAAAAGGGTCTGGATTTTTTTAGTACAATTTTTGCAAACTGCGTGTCTTCCTGACCAGGTGGGAAGGCTGTCTGGAGAGCATTTTTCTGCAAATAAAATTTGATTGGTTCAACATGGACCTTCCATGCAATGTTCTTATAATGAGTAAATTAGCAGGTGATATAAAACTCTGAAAATGGAAAGACTGTAATGAAAAGCTTAATATGCTTTTTACAGTAATGCTGAAAAAAAGTGATGCCGTGTTTAAGTTGATCAGGTTTTTATTCACACCCCCAGGCAAACCAGCAAAAACTCAATGAGCGGTGTGATCTTATTAAATATATTTATAATGAACAATTCTCTTCTCCTTTGAAGACAACTGATTTTAAGGAACACTGTAGCACAGTGACTGCCAGCTGACGTCTGGGTACTACAGGTTTTTCAATTCACACAGGGTTTCCTATTCTGGACTGAAGGTGAAAAAAATCACGAACACAGAGAGAGAAGAGAAAAAGCAGTCTTAAGAAGCCAGGAGCACATCAATTTTAAGCAGATGACAAAAGTATAGCAACTTCGTAGGGCTTGGTGGGAAGCCTGCTACACTTAGAAAGCTGTTCAAACATCCCCTCTGCTGAGCCTTTAAGAGGATGCTCAGGCCACCCATTGACTTCAAAGAAATCTGCAATCATCATGGATTAGAAACTGCCTTGATTGCATCCATTTGTACCCAGAAGCAGGACAGACCTTGGCTTGTGAAAGCACGCTATGAGATGGTAGAGAGAATACTTAGCTTTCCAAATATAAATCTCCGCTCTTGAGGAGGATAGAACAAAAGGGTATCAGACAAATACACAGGAGTAACTCAACTTACTTGGTTCTGTCCTAACTCCAAAGAGGCAAAAAAAATCTGGCTGACCTTGAAAATTCAGAAAAATCCATGTGCCAGAAAACAAGTCGCATTTCAATATGGGCTCTTTCTATAGCTCTTACATAAAGAGGTCTGAAGAACTGTGCTTGATCCTTAAAATATCCATCACTCTACAACTGTACTTTTTGAACCAGCAGACATATATAAACACACATGGATACAGACTGTGCAGTTCCACTGAGAGATACACATTGTCAGATAGTTAACTGAGAATCCTCAAAATTCATTCATCTGGAAAAGTAACAGCCATATCCATATGGTCAGATTCCTTAAATTTGAGATGCTTTCGGTTCTGCACTACCAAGTTCTGTAGGTAGCCATTTCTAAATCAATATGGAAATTAAAAAAAAAAAAATTATTCTTAAAAAAAAAAAATCTGAATTTCAAACATTAAAAAAAAAAATCAAACTTCATTGCATGAGGTTCTGTGTGAGGACCTTTTAAAGAATTAAAAACATTTTTCAGTGATGCTATGATGCTATTCTCAGGAGGAAACTGATTTCACCAATGGATCTGAGGAGAATGTGGAGAAGCAATACAGAAGGCAATAATATCAGCCCAGACAAAAAGAATACATAGAAATATAGATATTTAACAGCAATAAGTATTTTCCATGCCTTCAAACCCAGGACAATAAGGTACAGTAACTGCAGGGCTGTACTTTGAATGGTTTGCAACCTGTCCAAGTGATTGCCATCACTGTGCCCTGACCACAGAGGAAGCCAACGCATCTAACCCTTTTCTTTTTCAGTCTTCAAAACACCTTTCCAGTTTGCCTACAAGATGACTCTTACTGGAACTGAAAATCCCCTAAGAGGAGGAGAAAGAAAGAAAATGCATTTTCTTCTTGATCAACATTAAAACGTGAAGTAACTTCTTGCATAAATGCATAAAAACCTGCAAATCGTGATGGGCTTAATTAACAAATGGCTAGTATTTGCAGGCTACAGGAAATGCAAGAAGTAAACATGTGACAATGAAGCTCTAGTTCTTCAAAAAAAGCAATTTAGCTAACATCAGATTAATTTTTCCACAGAAGAACTTTTCTTTTCATACACAGTTTCCATCTTGATAGTGAATCTTTGATCAGTGTGTCTGAAAAAATAATCTCTGTGAAGATTAAGAGGACAAAGGAACCCAGATAAACTTGAAAATGGCAATGAAACTTTTCAGGTCATCAGGTAAATAAACTACTACAGGCACCTCAACGGAATACAAATAGTTTTCATATAGGATTATAATGGAAAGTGAAGTGGTTTAAAAAAGAAAAAAAACACCACCCAAGGTGAAACTGTCACCTTATACACTTTTTCAAACAAAATAGTACGTTAAGCATTAATAAAAATTGGCAAAAAGCAGACAATGTCAGTCCAGGAATTATAAAAGATTAAACTAATCAATGCTCACTGTGGTATGAAACCTAGCACTTAAGCCTTAGACAGAGCCACAAATGTGAGCCCAACCATTAAAAGAATGAATACATGGTGATCTAAAAAAAAAATAAATACAATAAATACAATTTTAGTGACCTGATGCTATTCATTATACCGATTTCCCTGAACACCTTTAATTAACACTTCAGCCTCAGACACCTTTCCTGTAAGCTCCTCTGTGAAAATCCTTCATAAGCTGTTTCACAGTTAACAAGGATGCACAGAATCTCCCTGGCTTTTCTGCCGGACCTCCTGCTCTTTGGCTCTACCTTTTCTACCTCGCTTGTCTACTGGCTGCCAGCTCGCTGGAACACTTCTTGCTTCCAAAGGTCTTGAAAGAGATTCATAATTGGTTTTCACGTCTTGAACGTTTTTGTAGAATTATTTTTGGCCTCCCTTATAATATATTGGGCATTGAATACTTGCACATTATGATACCTTGTAAAAAATATTTACTTATCTAAAAATAGCTTCCTCTACTGTCCTGATTCCTCATTGCCTTTTCTGCATTTTCTATTTTAATGAGTATTATTTATTGTCCTTACTGTCTTAAAATTTCTTAAGAACAAAAACCCACAAGAAATTAATATGTTGTAGTGTTCTTTTTAATTTCCTTTTCAGCATGTTTCCCTGTATGTGTAGTTACTTTTGCAGATTAAACGCTACTATAGTGAATTTGGCTTTCTTCCCCCTCTTCCTACAAGACTTTGAACCGAAATGTGGATGATCATCATTTCAGGTGCCTTCAATAGCAATGGGTTTAGTCCCATGTTTATTCAGAACCAAGAGTCTTCCTCTTCTGTGATCCCTGACTGTAGCTCAGTGAAGCTGTCTTCAGACAGAGAGCTTCTGCCTCATCGTCGGTGAGCTTTTCCTACCTCACCACAGAAATTCAGCCCATAACAATATAACTATAGCGCCTATTAAAATGGTTAACTTGTTTACCTAACTGGATTCCAAGCTTTCTGGAAGGTAAAGCCCAACCTCACATCTGCCCTACACAACTTGTATAGTTATCACTAGTCCGCAGACGGAATTCCTGCAACCACTTGGAAAAAAGGAGGTGAAGAGCAAAGTGACTATTTGCTAATGATAAAAAAAAAAAACCAAACCAAAAAAAAACCCCAAAAAAACCCCACTACTCTAAGATAAATCTCACTACGCAGAACTGCAAATCTTATCAAGCTCAGTGACCAGGGGCAAAGATGGCAGAAGATGAAAATGCATTTTCCACCACTGCAAAATATGGGGAATAACATGGGGGAAACATGGGGAAGATCAACCCTACTTTCCATGTATAATGATTGGCTTGAAGTTAGCAACTGATCCTGAAGTCACAGTTGGGAGCCCTCTGAAAAACCAGTTCTGCACAGCCTTGTTCAGGAAAAGAAAAGAGGAGGTGCAGGGCAATACTTGTACCTCACTGTATAAATGCACTACACACCTACATCTTTTCTGCCATGTGCCCTTCCACCTCCAAAAAGGTCTGGTAGAACTAGAAGATGTATCTATAGAGTCACCATGATCAGAAGCATTGAACATTTTCCATATGAAGAGAGTCTAAACACACTTCAATCTTCAATTTTCAATATAAATCACAGAGAAGAAATATTATTAAAATCACGTGAAGACAGCACAGAGATTAATAGAACTCACAATACTTCCTATGACACAAGAACTTAAACGCACCTCAAATTCTTCAGTCATCAGGTTTCCGAGTACTGAACAGGCAGTACTTCTTCCCTCAGATTTGTGGAACCAATTGCAGCAGGATGTTTCAGAGATGAAGGAAACATTAACAAGAGAAGTTATGAAACAATAACACATCTGTCCTCAATTAAAAACTATTGTCCGGTTGCTACCCTGAGACTCGGGAACTCCATAAACAACTAGCTCTTACAGGCTAGGATGGAATAACCAGGGATGAATCAACCCAAACACGTCCGCTTTGTTTTCAACTACCGTTACAGAAAGAGCACCAGATTTTCATATTAACTTCACCTGTAATCACCATGTTTAATATTTTCTGAGTTGCAGAAATCTTTGTACAACATACAGTTGGACTTACGCAGACTTTGGCATTTCATATACGCCATCAGATCAACTCTCATTTCTGCTAAAATCCTGTATTTGTTCTAACACAAGCTAAATAGTCAAGGAGCTTCATCAAGCTTTTGGCATTTGCTTCACTTTCAAACTTTTTAGGCTCCGTAATGTTTCTGTTTAGGTTTAGGAATTGAAGTCACTTAAATAGGGTCAATGGAGGCACCTCCAAAATTCACCACAGGCAGATATTCCCGGTCATAGTAGAGCTCTACTAAATCCAATTCAGCCCAATATTCGCAGATTTACAAATGTGCAAGACAGCACTTCCCAAGTCTAATTAAAACTTTCCTAACTTGCACATCTGTTAAAAGCAAAAATATACCAAAAAAAAAAAAAAAATTCCCCCGAAACACAATAACAACAAACTACATGCTCCACTTCACAAAGCTGGAGTTCATTCACAAATGGATCAGGTTTTATTCTCAACAGAAGATGACTCACTGCATGTTCGCTCCCTTCAGTCTTCAAACATTTTGCTAATATATGCAGGAAACAGAGCTACAATAGTTTGCTTATGAAAAGGGAGGGTTTTTTATAAACCAAGAGCTTGCGATAGACGGAAGAATTCTACTTGTAGAGAAAAGAGTCTTTAGGATACAGTAGAAGATTTAGTAACAAAGACATACTTTCATTGGGGTTTATCCACGTCTCGCAGAATAACAGAGAAATACTAATAATGAGGAGTTATTACTACATAGGAGAGAAATCAAGTAAGTTCAGCCCAAATCTAGAGGGAAATATCAACCAATAATTGATAGTGGTTGACTGAGATTACTGTTTCATTTACGTAAAACCCCACAAATAAACAAAGCCACAAAAGCTTCCTTTCAGCCTGACTTTTATAACAATACACTACTCTTGGCCAAAATGTAATGGAGAAGGCGAGAATGCTGAAAACAGTAAAAACCAGAATTTACTCTCGGTCTTTCATCGCAGTCTATTTTTATGTTATTTGACAGGAAGCCACCCTAGCAGCCCCTAAAAAGTAAGAATGTCACAAATCTTAGTTTTATTGCTCTTTTCATAGAAAGTCCTTCAAAAGCTCATGTTTCATATGTCTTCGTACTCAACATTTTTTCACTTTAATGTTAGCTTTTTAAACATACAGGTATTTTAAACAGCCTTTTTTGTTGTGTTTCCCAGTTGCACATAATAGCATCTAACCTCTCTTTCATAAGTCAGAATTCCTTCTACTCATTTTTATTTCTTAATGCAAGCCAGAAAAATGCCTCCATTACTTTTTAACTCCCCATTCTGTACATAGCAGAAATCCAGGATTTCAAATGAATGGAAGTAAAGACAGCTGTAAGAAACAAGACAGCTTCTCACAATAACCGAGATCTCTGTTTTTCTCAAACATACTCAAAGACCTATGATTTTACTTCCTCCAGGGAAGAAATAAACTCTAAAATTCCCTTAAATCAGGCCATAGGCTGCAGCCTATAATACCAATCATAATTATTACTCAGATCTAACTGATTCAAACATCCATGGGCCTTCTCTTCAGGTGCTGTTAGCTAAAGCATTGAGACCATTTTTCAAATTTAAATACTATTTAACTGTAACAGTAGCAGATAGGAGAGAGCAAATGAAAAATAAGTAAAATGAACAATACGCTTATGTAGGTCCTACCATCCTGTGGTAACTGATGAGGCTACTCTCCCACATCTTCAACAAACTGAAAGTTTACTTCTGCTGGCTCACAGAGTTTGCAAAAATAACTCACAAATGAGAGGACGAACTTAGTATGTTAAAATTCAAGTTTTTTCTGTAAGTAACCTCCACCATATTTTCCTAAAGGCTGCTTTTCTAGAGCTATTTGGAATATAATGGGAGACAGATTCCAGATGACTCTTCCCACAAGAGTTTATGATCATATTCCATCCCAATGTCCCTTGGTGCAAAACCTGTTTTCCACAAGATCTGTGTTTCCCCACTCAAAAGCCATCTCAGCTAAGGCAAGACACAGTAGCTCAGCTGCAAGGTAGAGAACTTGACATTTATGACTCCTGTAATTTCTAATACCCATTACTTGATCTCCACAGCCCCCAGGTTAACGTTCTTTTAAAAGATTCCAGTAGTAAACCAAAACAAACAAAAAACCCTCTAAAAATTGCTTTTCTATGCTTCATCTCCTATGGGTCTTTGGCTAAAAGAAAATTACTGCTATTTTCAAATAGCATCTGTTTAAAATTCATCACAAGAACTTACAGTGTCCAGCGAGATTACTCTCTCTCTTCCCTTTTCTTTCCCATTTACCACTGGATTACCATGGAAAAAGTTAGCCCTCTTTCTTGGGCCGTTGTTCCTGCTTGACCTGGAGATGCAAATTATTCGGCAGTCCTTAATGCAGGTCAGTCTTGGAAAACTGGTCACTTGAGCTGCAGGCTCCCAGGTAAATAAAAACCTGATTGCAAAGGTCTCTCGTTTTCTTTGCCTCTGAATCCCCCCAGTGTTTGAGACAGACACCACACAACCCTTGAGGAAGAAAGACCTGCTGTGCTGTGAGGAAAACTCTTTTTTTTTTGCCTTAAAACCAGTTCAAACCATGTAAATCATAAAAAAAAGGAAAAAAAAATATTTAGCCATTTCTGGTTTGTCACCTCTTGGATTTAAATGGAAGTGGAAATACAAGATCTTTGATCATTACAGAATGTTTATGAAACTGCACAGAAATAATTCACAGTGCTGGACTGCGACAGCAAAGCTGTTGGGAAACCAACAATAAAAGAGACAGGGATTTAATTTCAAACACACCTCAGCAAACCGTAGGTGGTTGCTACTAGGAAAAAGGAGAACTATCATTGCTGACAAGACTGCTCCAACCTCCCCCTAATCTAGGGTGCCAATTTGGGCAGAAGGGCTATAAAACCCAGGAGTCATGGATAAAAAGTGACATTCTTTCTGGAGGACAGGCAGCTGTTGCTTAGAAACTGTTTACAGACAGATCCTGCTGGTGTGTCTAAAAAAAAAAAAAAATAAAAATTAGGTCATTCTTGGCTCTAGGTAGGAGAGATCTTTATTGATATAAAATCCTCTGCATCTTTCCTTTATGTTTACTGTCAATAATTAACAATGCTTTAGGAAGGCTGTTTGGATGGTCTTTTTACCAATGACTGCACATTCCCAATGGCAGAATTACCAATTTTGAAACAATCTGGTGGCTAAACAGTGGATTCACATCACGGTTCACTCGGGGGGCTGAGCCCAGGCTCCGGGCGTAGATTGTACCATCTTAGGAGAGGACTGGCATCAAAAGTGAAATCAAAAGAGGGGGGGCAAAAGTGCAGTTAATCTTCTCATCCATCTCTCAACTGTTGCAGAGAAAAAAAAAAAAAAATAGGAAAATTAAGAATAGAACATGCCAGTACCACTAGACCATGAAAAAGTCTCAGTTCTACTTTCTAAATGTATGATGAAAACAGGTCTGCTAAAAATGAAAGGGGAAAGGCCGTAACACTCCTTTGAAGCCAAGCAGGAACAAAGTTTGCCTTGAAGAACAGAAGGTGAGGTTTGAATTGGATCATTTTATCAAGGGAAATGGTACAAGGAGCTCCTAAGTGTCTAAACCACAGTTGCCAGCATATCGAGCACTCGCTGCACAGAGAAAACAAATTAGTTCAGAGAAGATGGGAAAGAAAAATTATATCAATCCAGAGCCAGTTTTCTCCCCTGCATAAATAATCCATGCCTGAACAGTTTTTTCTCATATAAATAACTACATTTATAAGAAGCCTCAAGTAAGAAGGCTCTTATATCATTATTCACTTAAAAACCACTCCAAAAATTCAGACAAATCACTGCTTTCTAACTAAAAGAAAATAAAATGCACAGCTTGTGGTAATAAACAGCTCATTGTCATCATTCCAGAGAAAGCTATTTTTTTTCTCTTCACTTAAAAATAAATGTAGTTCAGGTTTGTTTTCTTATATAAAGCAAACCACAGCAAATGAATACGAGGAGAATAAGTACCACCACATGGCACCTAAGGTAGCCGAGGTCCAGATGTGATAGCGATAACCCCAAAAACCAAAGCTGGTGTTTTAGAACAAGCGCCTCTGGTTTAAACTTCAGGGGCAGATCTCGAATGCAGTTAACAAAGCACACATTCTCTATCGTGTCAAGATAAGGTCACCATACCATTCTTTAGGCAGGAAAAATAAGGCTCACGAAAGCATGTGTAATTTAATCACTGTTGCTTAAGTCAAAGGACAAACACGACCCTGTGTTCTGACGCCATGAGTGACAAAGAAGCTCTCTTTAGATGACTTGTGGAAACTATAGGTGGAGTCAACATACAAGATACATGTTTGGGTTTCAAGGGTTATCACAACAGAAAACAAGTTCAAAGTCTGTGAAAACTGTTAAAACTCCCTCATTCAATGCAAGGCTTCCCACAGAAGGAAGGTGGTTAATGGGGTAAGTTCCGACTCTCCTACGCCAGAAATATAGACAAAAACAATGAAAAAAAAAAAAAAAAAGAAAAGCCTCTTAAGAACTATAACTCTTATTATCCACAAATTAATCTAGAAATATACTTTTGATAAAAATAACCACACGGAGAATGTTAATTATTTACAAAATTGAAGATAACGTGGCCCGTTTCCCAAAGGTTTATAAAGGCAAGCAGGAGACTTCCGAAGTGTGGAGGGGAGGCCACCCTGATTTTTATTCATGTATTTCTGTGCTTATCTACGCGGAAAACAGAATTATTTTCTATTTAGCCCTCTGTCAGGTTTTTCAGGGTTTAAAATAACTGTTAATGAAATCACAAGCCTTCACCACAAAAAGCAGTAACAAAAATAGCAATAGGACAGCAAATATTGGACTGTAGCAACTCTGAGCAAGCATGCAGCAAAAAAGCATCTCCTTACACTCAGCTGTCTTGGAATAAAACACAAGGAATAATAGATCGCACTTTACTGAGGCCTCAATGATAAGCATTTGCTTTTTTCACAGAAATACAGCTCTTAAAAACTATTTTTTTCATTTGGCTTAAAAACCTCACTTAGCTAACAGTTCAGCAGTGGAACTGTTCATTACTTGAACACGTAAGGTATCTGGAAATCATCAGAAGCATACAGAATTTAGTATACCAAAAATAAGGTTGTCTATTTTTCATCTTTTCCACAGGATTCTGCAAAACTCCAGGTTAACAGATTCAAATGGGTTTACCTTTAAAAATACTACCAACATATAATTTCCATTAAATGATTTAGAACTACACATGCATACACTTTCTGGACTGAAGTTTGGACTAGGGTTTAGGATTAACAATGGACAAATACTTTCTTTAACAGAACTAAAATGTGGTGGGTGTTTTTGTTTTGTTTTGCACGTTCAAATGAGAGGACCTTGATAAATACGCCTAAAAAACCACCACTTGATTTAGTGGTGATTAAATGTGGGCAAGGACCGCACACAATAGTGTCGTTCTTGTGACACAAGAAATCTAAGCAATTGCAAACCTGAATCTATTTTATTTAGTTGGCTCCAAAAATGAAAACGCTATAGTTGTTCTTCAGACACCAAAATTTCCTCGGAGAAACAAATGAAACCTTTCTAAAATACTGACTATGATCACCATCCTTGACGTCTCCTGCATCTCGACTTGCAATATTTTCCATAGTACTCTCTGTATCTAGAAACACAGGCCCACAACGAATTTAGATTCTTCATACAGGATATTCTGCATTTGAGATACATACACCTATAACACACATAATTTTAAGACAACATTCCTGATTCTCCCTATTTCCACTTATCCACGGGACCTCTGAAACGTCAGTACTGTCACCAAATTTCATTATTATTTAATGTACCTTGCCACTCTAAAGACTGCCCAAGAATTGTGGTTCCTTCCATGGCACACTTCCACTCATGTTAGCACCATTTGAGAGAAACACAATGAAACTCATGGAGTAACTCAATGCTCTGATATGTTTGGGGTCTTTTTTCATCCTTGAGATGAGCTAGAACCCAGGACATTGTACCAGAGGCAGTGCCAGATGTGATAGAGGACCTGCACGAGACCCATGGGCTAACTGAAGAGCAAGTTGAATCCTGTAAGGTGTCTACAATAGTGTGCTATGAGCTCATGGAGCTTTAGGTAACTGAGTCCATCTGTAATGTTTTGTTCAACTGGTCCAAGATGACAGAACAAATTTCTCACTTCAGAGGAGAAGCTGTCTTTAGATCAAAACAGGAAGAAAAAGTAGGTCATTAAAAGAAAAGTTTGAGCAGTGTGTATGGTATCCTTGCAGCAGACGAGAAATCAGATGCAAAGAGCTGACATACTGGACATTTACTGTTCCCTTCTTTTTTTTTTTTAACTGTTGAAATGTTCAAAAAAAAAAAAAAAAATCAAGTTCACATCTATCATTTGCCTTCCAGAGCATGTAAGAGATATTGTTAGTACCTACGACAGGTCTATAGGTAACACAGATAAGCATTTGAATTTTTCAGAGATTTAAGCAACTTATGTATCATAATACCACACGGGACTGGCTCCTGCTGCACTTAGAAGATACACACTGTCCACAGCTAAAGGCAGAGCCAGCTCCCAAAGTGTTGGGTAAGAGCTTTGCAACATTAATGGAAATTCTGTAATTAATTTTAAAGGATCAAGGATTTAATCTTGCATAATCTGAATACCCAAATTAGTCCCTCAGCTAAGATACCCAGAAACCATCTGCAATGCTGGAAGAGGCCCCCAATAAAATAAAGCTTTCTACTTGGTCATTGTGAAGTCCCTCTGATGTTTTGCACATTTCTTGAGATCGGAGAAATATATTTCACATTCAGAGCACTTCATTTCCTACAAAAGGAGTATTATGTGATCACCAGAGCACTGTGAACACCATTCAGTATGGGTGCTTTTTTTTCTTTTTAACGTATAAAGGAAGTTCATCTTCTCAACATACAGTATTTTTTTTTGTACTTACATACTTTCCTCTTATTTAAAGGAGCTCTAAGTACTTGAAGCTGTTGAAAGTCTTCCTGCAGCATACCTTTCCCATGGCAGCTATGCTTTTCCTGTATTTCCTACACCCTAGCTATAATGGCCAAGAGGTGACTTCAATTCTAAGTATTTTTTAGTCATTTCTAACTAAAGCTAGGTGAAAATGATTAAAAATACATTTTTAAAGGAATTATTTCAAAATTCTTTCCTCACTTACATGATCTTGGTTTCACCCCAATAAAAAAAAAACAAAACCCTTAATGAAGAACAGCAATGGAAGAGAAACAGCCAAACTAGTGCAGCCAAGAGCTCAGCAGACAAGGTCACTCAAAATCTTGGAGATCCAGGTTCAAACTGCCCAACAGAGACCACTAATCTCAGGCACACCTGAAGCGTTTAACCTCCAACATCATCTTTGTTTGGGGAGCATGGATTTCAGTCCTTCCTTAGAAGCTGTTCCTTTTGTGTAACCAAACACTAATTGCTCTAATCCACCCATGTCCTAATCATTACAGAGTCCATCTCACTCAGGCTCAGTTTCAAGAAATACTTAATTATTGTGGATTAGCTCCTAAAGGTTGATCACGAAAGGCTTTTGCCAACACAAGTCCTGCAATATCCTTAGGGTACAACAAATCTTTCTTCCGGATATCATGGCAACAGAATGGACCACACAACATCTCCAACACTTTTATGTTGCAGAAACAGCGAAAATAAAGAGGTCCCAATTTTTACATCATTATGGAAGACTGATTAAAAAAAAAAAAAAAAAAGTCACCTCTAGTGTTTCCTCTTCCTCCTGACTGATCTTTTTATGGAAAACCAGCCAAGAATCTGTTCTTGGGCTATGTAAATTTTTTTTTTTCTTTTGGCTGACTGTCAACCACCCAGCAAAAATAAACTCATTAAGCTGACAGGAGACCTGAACACACTCGTGTTGTCAGTGCATCTCAGCATCATTCTCATGAACCCAAAAGCCATAAAACAATTAAAATAAAGTTAAGCTGACTCCACCCTTAGGATGCAACCCAGTTTGGAAGGATCCATCAGTCCAAAGTCAGTCTCTCGCAGCATCTGAGCTAAAGGGTACAACTTCAGCAACTGTCATGCCAAAACAGTTCTAAAACTGGTAGCAAACAAGGAAAATACGGAGTGCGGAGCCTCAAAAAAAGCATTTGTGTCATCATTACAGCTCTCAACCTAATTTTGTTTGCAAGCCTGCTATTTTTGCATCCAAACCACACAGTTTTTCATGTGTTGAATCTGTCCACACATCTATGATTTTTCTTTTGCTGCCACCAAATTTGTAGCTTGCTGAAGGGGTACCCAGCTTAAGGCTCACATGAAGGTTAGTAATCAGTGATGTTTCTTCTTAAAAACAAACACAAAAAAAAGTCACCATGGCTACTGCAGTCACTCCGCTTTCTCAGCTACTTCAAGACATTAATTCTGAAGGCTTTTTGGCTATGTTTGCACACAATGTGTGCTTCCATATTACTCTGTCATGTAAATTAGGTTATGCTGCAGCGTTTGAGATCACCTGGGACCATACAATACCTCTGACTGGCATTCCAAGAAGACTCCACAAGAAGCAAGGTAATAGTTTCTCTGATCACATTAAGGAAATTATAATTAAATATATTAAATATCATAAAAATTAATAATAAAACGCTATTTCTTACCCTGCCAACTGAAGGTAAATATTGAACACAGATACCCCATATATTTTCTGTTTGCTAGGCTGAACTTGTAAACAAAAATAGTTAGTAGTAAATACAGAATTGGAACACAGCAAGCCAAAAAGTATTTGTAAGGCTGTAGAAAATGCCCTGGAAATGCATTTAAGTTATTCAGAAGATGAGGCAAGCACACAGGGGAATGCTAAAATTTATGTAAGGTTTGATGCCAGTTTTCATGCAAGCAGAGCATAAGTAGAAGACAATCCTGCTCAGGACTCGTGTCCCGACTACTGCTCTTTAGCCCCTAGAAAGCACCTTACAGTTCCATTACTCTGACCTGCACTGGCCCAATATTCCCTGGGCTCAGGCCTGAATGCAAGTGTTTGAGTATAAAAGAAAAAACTTTGTTCAAGGATGCAAGCCACCTAAAAACTTTTTAGTGTGCAAGAGCAGATTAAAGCAACCAGGGATTCAATATGCTGGCTGGCTTAGCCATGCACCAAATTCTCCCTAAGCCATGCAAGTAAAATTAAGTCATAAAAAAGTAACAGTTTTTCTCTTTTTTTTTTTTTTTTTTTTAAATGTTCCTGTTCTTGCTAGATATCAGATGTGACCCAGAAACAATATTTAGCAAGTCCAAAAGTCCAAAACATTTTGCCAGCTGAATGAAATAGGCTTGAATTTTACAGAAAGCATGGGCAGCCCACCCAAGTACAAGCACCAGCTTTGCGTGCTGCTGAGGCCTCTGACTGCTGTCTGGGACAAAGTGCTCCTAGCCAACGAGAATCTATTTATTCCTATCCTACCCTTACACAGCCTCATCCTCCTTCATTCATGGACTTCCTGACAATTTATTTTTCTTAGAAGTATTTCTGCGTAGCATCTAAGCACTGGAAATGTAGATTACAGAGATAATAGATATGTTTAAAATTAGACTAAGCAGCTGAAATCCTAAATTTGCATTTCTGACTTGATTATAGTAAGCACTCAAGACTATTTGTATAAGAACTAGAAATGCGTTCACATGCTGCAATAAAAATACATGAATCTCTCCCACTTTGACCCCAATCAAAAAAAAAAAACCAAAAAAAAACGTGGTAACAAATGGCAGTTGTTTCTTTCTAACTGGTACCAAATGGTAGTTGTTTCCTTGCAATTCTGTAACTTCAATTTAAAGTTTCACCTGTGGATTTTAAGTGCAAGAATTAAATTAATTGGCTTTCCTGTATTTTCCAAATCAAAGAACTAGTCTCCTACTTCCAGATTTAGTCTGCTAAATTATTTCAAACCGGACCGCTAATGTAAATAAATGATAGTCTAATCTTAATCAACAACAGGCAAAATAAATGACATTTGTTTAAAGCCAAGCTTGGCTATGTGCAAGCACTGCTAGTCCTAAAAGATGGAGATATTTTTTGATCATCATCAGTAAACAAGCAGAAGAGATACTTAAAACATGCATCCTTCCTACTCTAGATGTTTCTCACTAGAAATTTTGGTTGTCACCCATTTTATATCTCTCCATGAAAGGCTGAACAAGTTTTTTGTTATCTAAACAGTCAACATCTGTAACCATCAGATAACTATTTATGAAAAGTTTTGATAAATTCTCTATCAAAATCAAGCATAGATAATATAATTCATTTTACCGAAACATCCTGGCACGATTTTAGAAAGTTTTAATCAATCCTTTTCTATTTTGGTAAAAACTGAAATAACCACTTTCACCATATGATTTTTTACAGAGATGTAGGGGAAAAAAAAAAAAAAAGTCATTGGGTTCTATACTCAAAGTTTCTCAATAAATACAGTGGCATATGTTAAAGCAACTGCAGTTTTTGCTTCCAGGAGTTTAAGCGCAAGATCTAATAATCTTAATAGGAAATATGTATTGTGGTTCTTTCATCTAACAAAAAAGATGTGGTATCACACAACACTGGCCATAAACAAATTTCCCCTCTAAGCATTAGCCCCATCTTGCTTACAGATGCAATATTGCATCCAGTGGGAGACACGTGATGGTTCAGATATGAACTCACATGAAGAGTTAACCACGGGTAACTGATCACAGCTGATCATATTTTACAGCAGAAAGAGAGACCTTTCCATAAACGTTCAAGGAAGATAATATTTAACGACAGACAACATCACACCTATTCTCTATTTATATTCATTCATTTACTTAATACTATAACTTAGTTGCAGAAATCTCTACACTGACTCAAAAGTTAGGGAACAACTTTTAAGAGGACATCTTACTAGACCAAGCAGCAAAAACCAAAATGTTTTTCCAGAGGTAGCAAAGGAGGAAAAACCCACCTTATCAGATAAATGTCTGCCTCAGATTATTTCAGCAAGTTAAAACTGCAAATGTTTTTACACCACTTTTCAAGAGGTTTTATTCGTGTTTGTTAACATGGTTTCTTTGGAAAGGAGACAACCATTGCTACTAACATTATGCTACAATAAAAATAAAACCAGAGCTTACTAAAATTTTGTAGTAGAACTTCTACTCCATAATCTAACTTGAAAGTTAAATCTTTAGAAGAGGTCTTTGGGAGTTTCTTTTGATGTTTTAAGAGATCTAGAGATCTGATAAAAGTGGTTTTCTCAGCTCTGCACTGGATGGACACAGTTTCTGCATCTAAATTATAAGGAAGACCAGGTTGGACGGGGCTCTGAGCAACCTGATCTAGTTAGCAGTGTCCCTGCTCACTGCAGGGGGGTTGGGCTAGATGACCTCTAGGGGTCCCTTCCAACCCAAAACATTCTATGATTCTATGAATAAAATAATTCCAATCGATCCATTTCTTATAAGTCAAACTTAGAGAACTGAGAGATTTAGCTGCCCCTGCTGTGTTTGAATGGGCTTTAACGGAGAATTTCCATAAAGACAAATTCAATGGAATATAGAGGGGTGGCTTTTGTTAGTAAGTAACACAATACTAAAAATTAAAGTTGATTAGTTGTAGAAAAGGACAAACTGATCAATCCACTTACAAGAAGCCTTAAGTAACTTAAAAGCTTAAGTCCCCTTTGCAGAAGTCACCTGGGCAATCGGGAGCCTAGCCTGACCAAAACGGTTTCTACTTTCTGCTCATAAAAGTGTAATCAGAATTTAAATTCCACTTACATTCAAATTGTCTTCTGTTCTAATATTCTTGTCTACTCTAAGCATAACGTAACATATACTTGTTTCTAAAATTCATAGCTTCAAAGAAAAGGACAAGTACACAGGAGAGAGAAATGTCACATAATTGTAACACCAGTGATAACAACAGATTGGACTATCTATAAAAATAGCTTTAAAATACCCTAAATACAGACATCCTTTTGTGTAACTGCAAATTCTACTATTTTTCTTACCTCTCAAATTAAAACCCTGTGAGATGTTCTTACTGTTACAGGATTCAGCTTCACTAAACCGAGGAATTCTCATTACTTATGAAGCCTAAGAACTTGGGCAGTCTCTGCAGCAATGTTGGAAATGTTTCTCTACTGTTCTCAATACTAGAATACTAATGCAAGGGGTGATGTGACTGAAAAGTGCAGCTAGCCAAAAAATATTCCAAAGGGATACAAAAACCAACTTGCTGTCAGAAATGCTGATCCAGCAGAGTAAATGTACTTCAAAGAAAGGTGTGCTTTGTCAACACACCCCACGAAAAACTACTGAAAAGCTTTCCTCCTGCTCCCCATAAAGACAAAATGCTTTGTCTGATGGCAGGATATGGATATTGAAACAAAATATGTATATCGGAGGTTGGTGGGGGGTGGTGATACTCCTATGTGGGGAAATAATATTCATTTTGCTGGAAATGTTAAACTTTATCACCTTGTTCCAACCCAAAATGAAACACTATTCCCAAAGATGAGAATTTTCCGTAACATGAAAATCCTGACTTTCAACCGACTGTACTGGTAAGTGATGCTCACAACAAGTTCATTTCCTGGAGCAGCTGATGTTTCGTGATGTAAACACGACTTCAACCTATCTTACTGTTTGAAAACTTTCAAGAGTGCCTTCTTGTATACCACCATTACCAGTACCACGTACTTGTATACCACGAACCAGATCTCTGAGTACTCTCTCAATGGCTCATGTATGGTGTTGAAGAACCCATTTAGAAAATTGAGATGTAGAGCTTTTATCCAGAAACCTGAGACAAAATTCATTTACATCCGTAGAAGGCTGAGCCTGCCCAACTGAAGACTCAATACAATAGTTATCACCCTTGAGGTATATTTAGATGTATTACGAATTCCCAAATGACAATAAGATGTGGAATACAAGACTAACTTAGTTATTAACCCCTTCTTTTAATAGGCCAAAGCCTGATTTCTGTTCCTTGTTGTCATGCCTTCAACTTATTTGTTACAGAAGTCTTAGAATCATAGAATCATTTAGGTTAGAAAAGACCTTTAAGCTCATCAAGTCCAACCATTAACCTACCACTGCCATTCCAAATCTTTAACAGTTTTGTCTCTTTGGCTTCCAACAATGCTCAAGGCATGCTAGACTTCGGAGGAGTTTGATCACAGCCAGGTTCACAGTGTTGTTGATACAGCTGGAGGACCTTACCCATCAATAATGGAGCTCCACGGAGGAACTAGAGTCTCAGCGACTTCTGCTTCCTGTGGGAGCCTGCTGTGTTGGAAGCCATGCCTTGGGAAAGTTCTCACGGGCCAACTGATACACTTTATCTAATTCCTCAAGAAAGTTTATCCTAACAAATGTTATGTTTATACGAAATAAACAAGTTTATTTTAGTCGAGAAGCAGCTCTTAGCTGGCCTCTAAATTACAACTTTTTGAGACTTTTGATGATGAAAGTCGTCTTCCCCTCCAATTCTGTTCTTTTTATATCTTCTTCTTACATCTTCCCTCAAATCAGCTTTAGGGGAACACTTTCTACAGACCTGAGGCACAAAAACTCTAATCAAGTTATGACCCAAGTATGCTACTGTATTTACCATTAGGTTAATGCTGTTATTCTTTATTTCTCTATGCCTGCCCTTCATACTTCCAACTACACGATGTATTATTTATTTCTGTATACTTGCCCTTCGTATTTCCAATACCATGTGGTATTATATCTAAAACCAAAGTATGTCCTGTGCTTTGTACTGCCTATGAACGTAGCACGAAGAAAATAAATAAAGAGATTAGCTTTCTTTTGCCAAGCCTTGAAACGAGCTATATTAAAAGCAAAAGCTTACTCTGCTCTGAAATGTAACAAATTGTACGGCTGTGTCATTGTACACAGAAAAAAAATACCTCATAGTCACATGTTCAGACAGCATGTAATACCTAGAAGGCATTGTCAGAACTACTACAATTTGGCAACAAAACAGATTTCAATAAATACTGCTATTAGAAGTAGGAAGCCATACATAACAAGAAAAAAAAGGGATAAAAAATTACACACTTTTTGAACCAGTAAGTGTGAAAAACTGATAGCTGAGGATGAAGACATTTCTTGGCAACTGGGGAAAAAAAAAAAAGGAGGGGGGAGGCAGGATTTGTAAGAACAAAAGAAATCTTTGCCCTCACACAGGTGTGCTACTAAACAGGGACGCCGATCTACACTAATAAATGCAAAGAGGCAGATGCATTCAATACCTAATTCTGCATTTGTAGGGAAGTGAGAGGATTTGCTGGTCCTTCACGAGAATGATGAATTACTTCTTCAGTCCACTACAAGTACAACATTAAACCAATATTACTTCGCAGTAAACATTTTTGATCAGCAGGACCAAAGGTCACCATAGAGGAGGGTTCTCACAGCAGCGCCCAAGGAGGTGTCTATCCCACTGACATGGATTTTTAGCAATTCTGAAAATACCGGCAAAATTTCAGAAGTCTGAATGAACGCTAATGTTACAACCGCACTCTAAAAGCAGTCGTGAGACAGTGTTTTTAGCTTCAGGAAGGTTAGAATAATGGCAGTCCTAGGCAAAACAAGAATTTAAAAAAAATATATGAGATTCAACTGACATATCAGAGCTATATAACAAATAATAGGAAGCAAAATAAATGTAAATAGATCTTCTTAAATGAATCTGGTTTTATTCTTTGCTACAATTGATACTTCCAATTGGCAAAGACATCCATATGCATGTATGAACTTCTACAGCACTTGGTATAGTATTCTATGACAGCCTGATGACAAAACAGCACCAGTTAAACAGGTCAAGAACTGGTTAAGTGACATCTCAGAAAGCAAAAAGCAGCTTTCGAGAAGAAAGAATAAAAGATCAATCATGACAAAATTTGCACAAGTTATAAATTGGCAGAACACCACATAACTGAGCTAAATCAGTTACAAAAAGCAATCAGGGGTGTTTGGTACGTTCAACCTCTGCTAGAAACAAAACATTCTTTAAAAAAGTACAAAGTTATAAAGCTACAATCAAGCAACACGTGCTAGTCTATACAACGATGAAGAAACAACCCTGTAAAGGGTTTGCCACAGCGAGCGTACCCAGTGAACCAAACGCAGTGCTGCAGATGAAGGGTTAATATGGAAATGCGACGTAGAAACAGAAGAGTAGCACTAGAGAGGTAATATTTAAACTCTCAAACCACTCCTGAGACAAGAGGCATTGGCATGCTGTGTCCAGCCCATGTTTTCCCAAACATGCTGAAAAAGTGGATTTGGAAAAAAAAAGGCACAGAAACCGAGTCGTGAGGAAAATGGATGCAGTGACAAATTTCAAGTATTTCAGTCCACTTGGCTTTTTTCAAATAGGAAAGAGAGGGATTACGAGGTTACAGCAGATAAATACCTCCATGGTAAGAAAATACTTTGAGTCCTTTAGCATAGTGGGGAAAGGCACATCAGTAACTGCAAGCTGAAGCCACATAGCTAAACAAACAGCAGATTCTCCACCTCTTACTGTCTTCTGATCAAAATTCCCATTTTTCCAGAAAATATGTTTCAGCCAAATGCTACTTATTGCGCTCAAAAGTAACTGGATAAAATCCAACTGACTGTAATAGTCAAGGGGTCAGAGCAGAAGATCTAATTGCTTCCTTTGGCTTTAAAGTCTCCGCCTATGAAGACTCCCAGTTTTCAGCGGTTCAAAGGCATTTCGGTAGTACCGTACATGCTCAACATGAATATTAAAAAAAAAAAAAAAAAAAAAAAAGCTTTCAGCAATGTGAATAAATTAGTGTTGCATCTCCACATAAGGGCTGAAGTGACCCTGGAGCTTTCCTGTCGAGGCTTTTGTCATCAGCAGAGCCCATTAATGGAATTACAACTCCCTCGTACACAGCTGAGGTGCATTTCTGTAAACAGCTGAGTGCAAAAGTTCATCCTTCAGGTCAGTACTTTTCCTCCCCTAGAAAGAATTCAGTTTGACCAGGAGTATAAAAAGCCTGAGACAATACCTAAGATCAATCATAGACACCGTAGGTAAAAAAGGAAAACCAGCAGCATCGTAATAACCACAAAGCCAGTAAGATCTGTTGTTCGCGTCCGCAACAGCATTTAAGACTACTCCTACGTATGCGACTTCGCTACCTTGGACTCCACAACACGCAGCATTCGCTGCAATCTTGACAAGTTAACAGAATCAACGTTTCGTAGGGAATCCATGCCAAGATAGTGTGTAACACGCGTGTTTTAATATTATTCAGGCCGACAGAGTTTTTGCTACAGTATCAGCTGCTGTGGCATCTAGAGATTTGTAAAGTAACAAGGGGTTTGAAACATATCGACCCTGCTGAAGTGTAGACAAACTTCTAATTCGGCAAAGGGAGCTTAAAAAGGCTGAAACTGTCCCGAGGCATGCTAACAATCGGATAAATATTCCGCCACTACACAACTGATGAAGAGAGAAATACAACCACCAACTGATTTGTTTCAACCGACGGAGCATCACCTTAAGAAGAAAGCAGGCGTCGCACACCACCGGTGAGCCGCGAGGGAGTACATCCACCCCTCCAACCTATGGAGAAGCAGGTGCGTGCTGCCTACTCCTCCACATTACACCCTGCCGTAAATATGTAAAAGTTTCTTTCCCGACCCCTTGGCGTACTGACGCTCCCCTAAGCGCACGCACCCCCAACGCCAACTCCCAAACGGGCAAGGCAGCCAGGACAGTCTCGCAGCAGCGACGCCGCTCCCCACCACCACCACCACCATGTCTAAGCAAAACTTCTTCCACTCCCGAAGGCAGGCAAGGAGACACTTGGGCCGTCACCTTGCAGCCACCACCCGCGCAGCTTTTCGCCATCCCCAGCGCGCCCCACGTCAAGACAAAGCCGGGTTTTAAACTTTCGGTCTTTGCTACCGGAGCAAATCCTTTGACGGGAGTTGGCACCTTCGGGGTTGGATTCCGGATGGGATCCGAAGCGGGTGGTTCGAAAGGGCTCAGACCCTGGAAGAGGCCTAGAGGGCAGGGGTGGAGGAAGGGGCTTTCTGCCCTCGCCCCCTCCCCACCGCACAGCACCGCTCCCTGCGCCCCTTCCCCGCCAGCTCCCGGCTGAGACAATCAGAGCGGCAGCAGCGACTGTAAATTACAGAGACACACAGCGGATGGAGAAAAGGGAGGAAGAAACCTCTGATGCCTGAAGGAAGGCGAATAATTTAAAAAAAAATAATTTTAAAAAAGAAGACAATAATACCGGGCTAGGTTTCACCTCGAAGCGATGCTAGGTAAATAGATGAATAAGTGAACAACACACCTTTGACCCTTTCTGTTCTTCCCTAAATATAATCCCCCTCTTCCCATAACACACACACCACAAAATGACCAGTAATTCAAACCCATTCTTTAAAGGAGAGGGGATTATCTCTGCCTGTGACCGACTCTGTCTCTTTCTCTCTCTCCCTCTTTCACGGGGTGAGAATTAAAATTGCATTTAAAAAAGGAAAAGGGGAAAAAAAAAAAAAACCAAACCCCCACACAAACACGGAAGGCATGATTATTATTTCTGGTGGGTGCGAAATGTGGGCACGGGAAGAAGGGAGTCTGGGGGATGGGGAGGAGTAGAGAAAGGTGGCTAAGGAGAGAAGAAAGGAAAGGAGGACCAGGAAGCCCAAGGAAGGATGAGGGGAAGGCGAGATAAGGGGGAAGGAGGAGAAGGAAGGAAGGATGAAAGGAAGGAGCTCGGGGAGCGGGGGGAAGGATGCAGGGGAGGAAGGGATGAGGGGAAGAAAGGAGGATGCTTTGCCCTGGCCTCACCTCAGCTCGGTGGGTGG
>NW_009258485.1:100934-105291 GCF_000687185.1 Egretta garzetta | reverse complement strand
GGGGGGGAGTTTACGTGGATTTATTCGCGTAACGATCCCGTGTGCCGCTTCAGATACTGGGCGGGGGGAAGGTAATTGCTTTACGAGTGTACCAGCAGGGCCGGTTGCAGGAGCTTCGGTTCTCCCCAGCTCTTAAACTGCAAAAACTTTTCCTCACGGCTTTCGTGTTCCTTGGGTGTTGTACAGCCTTACGTTCTCTGCACCAAATGTCCGGTGTGTCCCTCTCCGCAAAGCCTCGCTTTTTCTTTTTTCCGTTACTTCACTTGTATTGCTCATCTTAAGGTTGGTTGGGGTTTTGTTTTGGTTTTTTTTTCCACTACGCTGCAGCACCTTTTCTGCTGTCTCTTTTGGATGGAACGTGCTGCCATCATCCTGCTCCAAAGTCCCGTGAGCCCCAGTGGCGGAGGATCCCTGGGGAGTAGGTGTCTTGAAGGGACTTTGCCATTTCGAGGCAGTGCGAATCCCACTGACCTGCTGTTGTTCCACGCATCCTTTGCACTTCTTGTGGCATCCATCTGCTTCCCCAGCTTCTACATAAACTCACAGGCAACAAGGAGGGGAGGGGGATGAGTCTGTCCACGCTTTTACCTTTTCTTGGTTGTTTTAGGCTTGGAGGGAACTTGCCAAAACAATTTCCCTGCCTCAGCCTGGAAAGGAATGATGTTAGTAGTACAAATATGTATTAGGCCTCAAGTAGAGGCCGTAGTTGCCAGTCTTTTTCTTCTCCCTCCCCCAGCCTGAGAAAAATATGGTCAGGATCTGTATTCATTTTTACAATGAATAAATGAGGAAGGGAGCTGAATTGGAACCTTAGTTCCCTTTATCAAGGCACAACGCCAGAGTTCAGGGGAGAGTTTGAAGCAGGGAAAGAAATTTCTTAGGCAAGAACTCAATTCAAATATGAATTTAATATAGATGAATTTAAGTGTGATCAGATTCATCATGGTACAGCCACATAACAGATGTAAGCAGTCACAGTCAGTAGTATACAGAAATACTTTGAATTATTTTAACCTCACAGTATCATTTAGGATTGAAACGTGACCTATTCTGCATGTGTAAAGAGAGATCATGCTAGGCTGGCCTGCCCTTTATCATGATGTGTAAATTATTGCTGTAATGCAAGCTAGGCATTCAGTTTGTGTCTTTAATAGGCTTTCAGGTTGCATCAAACTGTTTTTCTAGGGACTGGCGTTGTCTTTCCCATCCTATTGAATGGAGCCATGTGATGTTGGAAGGCCTTTACCTACAGACCTTCTGTTTCTTGCCTTTGTTTCTGTATTCCGTATGTTTTGGATTGTTGGCTCTTCCCAGCAGGGCCAGCACCTTACTTTCTTGTAACTGGCTAGTCTACTGCAAACACTAATGGAAACAAGCAAGGTTCCCAAAGAAAACATATCACAGGGCATTACTTCGCTAATTACATGTCAGCTAAATGTTTCTCCAGGCATTTGACTAAAATGAGCATGAGCTATAGTGTACATATAAGAAGCACAAATAGTACATATAAGAAGCACAAATAGTAAATAAGCACAACTATGAAAAATGATATGACTTCTGCCCTTCACCAGTAACTAAGCTGCAAATACATCTCTTGTAAATTCCAACCAAACTACTGTCATGGTTTAACCCCAGCTGGCAACTAAGCACCATGCAGCTGCTCGCTCGCTCCCCCTGCAATGGGAGGGGGGAGAGAATCAGAAGAGTAAAAATAAGAAACTTGTGCGTTGAGATAAAGACAGTTTAATAGGTTAAGCAAAAGCCGCAAGCAAAGCAAAGCAAAGAATTCAGTCACTCCTTCCCATGGGCAGGCAGGTGCTCAGCCATCCCCAGGACAGCAGGGCTCCATCACATGTGACATTTACTTGGGAAGACAAACGCCATCACTCCCAATGTCCCCCCCCTTCGTCCCCCAGTTTATATACCGAGCATGGCATCCTATGGTATGGAATAGCCCTTTGGCCAGTTGGGGTCAACTGTCCCGGCTGTGTCCCCTCCCAGCTTCTTGTGCCTCTGGCAGAGCTGAGAGCTGAGAAGTCCTTGGCCAGTCTCAGCACTACCCAGCAACAACCAAAACATCAGTGTGTTATCAACATTCTCCTAGCACTACATCCAAAACACAGCACTATGCCAGCTACTATGAAGAAAATTAACTCTACCCCAGCCGAAACCAGGACAACGACTCATTCAACTATGAGTGCATCTTTCTGTTTAAAGTATGTCAATTTAAGAAACAAATCAGATTATTTACCTAGTCCAGATTACATTTATCTAAGACAGAAGACATGGATTGCTGGACTGTTGCTAAGAGGTCTGCCAGAATGCGATAAAGAAATTTGAAAATCTGGAAGAGCTGTATGAACTTACTCTTCTCACGCTCCTGAAAGAGGTCTCTGTCCACTGGTTAGGCATTTCTTTCTTTCCTTCAGGTTATTAACATAGTTTTGAAATCACCCTTATTTTTTAATCACTGTTCACTGTCTCAGAGAAAAGGAAGAAAACTGAATTTGTTACCACTGTTTCCTAAAAACTGAGATCAGCTGCTAAACTGCTCTGTAAATGAACGTCGCACTTACCAGCCAAGGGAGGCCAACTGACAGCTCCTAACAAACACAACTGCCATGGGATCTCCCACTGCCAACTTTCAGCTACCTATAGAAAAGAGACATCACCAAAGCTTCAGGAATATTGGGCATTTTGATTAGCAAGACAGGCAAAAAGACTCTTCTGCTTAAATGAAACGTGCATGAATGCTTTTTGTGAGTACGTGTTGTTGGGTTTTTTCAGTTCTGCACCAGCTGTGGAACTGTCACAATATAGAACCCGAATAAAGGAAAGAAAGATGGAAAAGAAGAATGATTGGAATAAGAACTACAGAAAAATACAAACAGGGTATGCTTTACATTTATCAGTGAGCCTGGTCCCTGCTGGACGTTTAATCTTTACCTTTCCTTCAGATTTTCATGCAGAGTTCTGCAATACCTAGCTACTCAAAGGTGTAACTAGTCAGCTACAGTGCATTCCCTGTAGCTTTTACTGGGAGCAGCTGATTGAAGCGGAAAGCAGATACGCAGAATTTGGAGGAGGACACACGCTTGGAGACACATAAATACGCCTGGGCAAAAGATCCTGGGAGAGTTGGGGTTCTTGAAGCAGCATCCCACAGCCTCAGCCCACCATGTGCCATATGAACCCTCTGATTGTGCCTGGTCACCTCACATAGGTGTAGTAGTCCTTTTCTGTATAAAAGGCCATCGGGAAATGAGTGGGATTGTTGTTGAAAGACATTAGTACAGGACCTAAATCTCTAATGGTGGTGTGATGAACCAGAAGGTAGACATACAGGAGAAACTGTGGAGGTTTTTTGAGCTCTGTAGACAATTTGCAGGCTTTACGTTGTGGAGACTGTGTGACAGAAAGAGTATTTAGGTTCTGTAAGTGCAGTGCGCTCTGCTGCTTTTGAAGAACTCAAAGCTGCGTGATCCCCGAGATAAAAAGTGAAGGGAATCAAGGGAGTTTTCAGTTTTTCTGCTTAAAGAATGATATGTTGGCGTTTGTGGTTATACAGGCAGATTGTTGGTTACAAGGGTATCGCATAGCAAATTGTAGCACATAGCAGTCCCAGTTTTCAAATACTGACCTATAGGCTTCTGATGCCCAGACAGATCTGAACTGGACTTTTAAATCATCTATTGAATATTTTTCTATCTTTCTTTTTTTTTTTATGACAACATTAGATAGCAGGTACCTTGTGACATGATGTAATGTACTGAAAATCATTTTCTTCTGCATACCATTTAAATCTGTAGCAATCGAGCCATAGTCTGTTACCCAATGTTACAATAGCTGTGACATGATATCCAGCAAATACAGGTTTTCTCTGTAAAATTACGTTACATATGTTCTCTGAGAATGTTATTTTTGGATAGTGAGGATAATAATCTAGCATTTTTATATTCTCCAGCATACAAAAATAATTTACACTAAGGATAGATCTAAAATTAATCTGAGCATAATTATAAATATAATCACAATATTATATTTTAATGCTAATCCCAGCTTTTTTTCTTTTTTCTTATTTTAATGTAGCAATCAATTTATCTTATTTTTTCCCCACATTTGTCTTAACCAATGGACATTCATCTTTTGCTATAATGTATCTGTCATGTCATTTAGCTCTTTTTCTCTATTTTCTTCTGTTTTCCTAGTATCCAAATACCTCACAATATCAGCTTTTTAGTAAGACCTAATATTTGACGTGTTTTCAGTCTTAAAATAGGCTAGTGCACTTCTTGAAATATTACAAAGTATATTTTTATCTCTACATCCAGCTCTCATGAAAATACCACAGCAGGAA
>NW_009258485.1:85833-100922 GCF_000687185.1 Egretta garzetta | reverse complement strand
CATAAAGAGTCAGTATTGTGTCTGCAGACGCAAAAAACCCCTCCATACCTTTTGCTCAGCGTTTCTCTCGTGTAGCGTTCTTCTACATGAAGAGAGATTATTGCTAAAAACGGTCTTGATTGTTGGCTTCAAGGACGTGAACTTTTCTGAGTTGTTGTTTCCTCTGTTGTGATCTCAATACCTCTTTGT
The DNA here is from genome assembly GCF_000687185.1 of Egretta garzetta. Classification (NCBI taxonomy): domain Eukaryota; kingdom Metazoa; phylum Chordata; class Aves; order Pelecaniformes; family Ardeidae; genus Egretta; species Egretta garzetta. Next base: position 100,733 of record NW_009258485.1, on the reverse strand, counting down.
GTCTAGATGGACTTCGTTTCTTTCACCACCTAATCCTGAACCCTGTTCCTATTTGGACAACATTTATGCTTTATTGAAGAAGAGAATTTCTGAGAACAGGAAAGCAAAGACTAGAGAGGTTTTTAATGGAAAGAATCAGTTAACAAATACCTACGAGAAATCGAGGAGGATCTGTATCTCTTAAGCAACTCAAGCAGACTTTGAAAGCTGCAGGTGGAACTTAGAATGCTTTAAGCTTCTTTTAGGCTCAGTTATCTTTAAAGACAAAACAAGCAGTAGGTCGTTTCTTTAAAGTAGATTGTTGCCTGTCTATACTGCAGAGAGATAGTCAGCAGCTCTGAAAGATATTTCAGTGCCTTGTAGACATTACCTTTTGGACTTGATTGTCTGAGTGCACATAAATATCCAGGGATTGACTAAAATCATTCACTGTCCCCGAGCACATCGGGGTACCTTTTGGGTAGGTGGTTTAGAGACCCATATTTTGGATTAGGTATGTCATTTTTTAGCACGTTTGCTTGAGCACTGGGTTGCAAGTATTTCTTGATTCTCCTCTACAGTGAGAGACTTTTGTGCTAGGTATTAGCATGAGCAGCGCAGGAAGCAACAGTAAAGCCTTCACACCCTGCAGGTCATTTAAATTGGATATTGTATAGAGAGTCATATGCAAGGTGGGTTCTGAGTCTCCTGCCTGCCATGCCCTCTGCCATCCCTTTTGACTGTTTTCTCTGGCTCAAAGGAATCTGCCAGTCAGAGCATCCGGGGGCTTACCCTGACTTGTACCTCTGAAGTAACTAGAAGGCAAGTAGCAGATGCAGTTTATTTTGAAAAAAACATGTGGTATGTTTATCTGCTCTGGAGAGGATGGGGCAAATACCTTCACGTCTTTCAGAAAGCTGACTTTAAAAATTCAAAAGAAATGTAAAAAAAGATACCTTGTCTTTACTCTTGTTGGACTAGCGTTGACTAGATTAACCACCTCCATAGCAGATTATTGTGAGGCTTTTTCTTTAAATGGTTACTTCTCAAAACCACAGGAATAGATTTAAAATCTTGTTAAAATTTTATTTTGAATGTCAGTTGATGCCACCTATTAGCAGGGCAGGGGTGTGCGCTTGTGGAGCTCATCCCTCATCCTTTAATTGCAAGAAGGGCAATGTGCGGTAGATTTATTGCACCTCCATATTTTGAAGGGGCGCCGGGGAGAAGGAGAAAGTTTTAGAAATCTTGCACATATTTAGAGAATGTGCTATAAACTTTGGAATATTCGATTCAAATGCCATAAAATCTCTCTCTCATGTTTATAAAACGAAACGTGTTCTATCTGGACAGGGTAGCAGATAGGGAAAGGATTGAGACTCAGGAAAATGTAACTTTTCAGCTCTTCCTCAAGCTTCCTTGAATAACTGACTTGACTTCTTTAAAGCTGCCTCAGTTACTTTACATTGAAGTTTTCTTATTTATACATAGAAAAATTATTTTTTATCTCTTTCCTTAAAGCTCTTCTCTCCTACAGAAACCTTGATCAGATAACCAGCTTGTAAGTGGAGAGTGCTGCTTTTCCTGTTGACCACCACCTTCTAGCTGTTTCCCATCTGTTGTTTGTAAACACGTCATGTCTTGTGCTGCTGATGTTGTTAGCTCCTTGGAAAACAAGCTCTATTTTCTTATGTTTGCACACTGCATCAAAACAACGGGAAATCTGGCCATGACTCTGAATCCTACGCGATGCCAGAATATAGGTTTTTTCTTGCTAGGGATCTCAATTAGTGAAACTTAGCAGAGGAAAACAATTATATTGCAAACTGTGAGATGATGTAGTTCATATGCACGCAGAGTATATGTTCAGGTAGTCTTGTCTATGGGGGAGAACAAGACAAGAGAGAGACCAAAGGAGGGAGCTGGGCTGAGCGTGTGAGAGAAGGGACAGGAGGTGGTAGAGGAACCAGGCAGGAGATGCACAGATTAAAGACTGCAGTGTGTATTTTTGGCTCATGCCTTTGCAGAACTAGTTGAAGTTGTCTTCTGGAACTGCTCTGTCCCTAGAATTCCCTCCTTTTCCTAAACAAAGAAAGACTTAGGGAGCCTAATTAATATCCAGATCCTAATAACTGTCACGGACTAAGAATGACTCCAAAATTTTCGGTTTCTGAGGAACAGAAGGGTTTTCTGTGCTACCATGGCTCCAAATGCAGTTCATTAAGTATTCCTCTGTTGAAGAAAACAGCCAATGGATTTGCTTCACTTCAAGGAAATTACTGTCCTCAATCTTCTGCTTGTTCGATTATTACATCCATTGTGCTTTCTATACATATGAGGTGGGATGGAAAGCTGTCTGGTACTTGCTCATCCATGTGAAAATTGCAGGGTTCCTCTGCTGAATCACAGTACTTTTCTGCAATGTCATTTATGAGTATTGGGCTAAATTTTCATCCTTTCTCAGGCCTTATTATATAAACTCCTATTGCCTTTATGAGACTTTTAGTAGACAAAACATGACAGGGAATAGCCATATCTGACGTTGCATCTTGGTAATCTAGAGGTAACTAGCTATAGAACTTTTGGACTACAAGAAAAAGAAATGCGTTGTTATTTTTATCAACCTTTCCTTTTTATAGTTTCTGATTGGCACTACATTAAAGATTCTCTGTACTTAATTAAGGGTTAAAACAGATACTTGTGATATATTACTTTCTAACCATTTTTTATCAGAAGAAATGCAATCACATAAATATATTTTCTGTCTTGTGGGCATAAAGCAGTGGTGAGAGAGAATCAAGATTTGGTTTAGACACAATAATGTTTACAGAAAGGATCTCCCACATCTTGAAGTAATGTAAAATTTCTAATTTCTTTTTTTTTTTTCTGTTGACAGAAGCCCAAGATGATGCATCTTTCCATTAACATCTGTAAAAAATGCACAAAAGACTTTTAACTAAAACATGGCCTGAAGAAAGTTAATGAAGTTGTTTGTAGTCTGCGTCACAAATGAAAAGACCATGGATCTGGTCTTTTCCTTCAGGCCTTGATGAATCATGAAAATGACAAAAAGTTGATTTTTCTAAAGGAGCAGCAGCTGTAAGTAAAAAAAGAGGAGAAAAATGAAGAACAAAATTAAGTAACGGAAAGCTGATGACAAGAACTGCTACTGGTGGCGACCAATCTGTTGTAAGCTGAAACTTTCTTGCATCTTAATGGACCCTTTGACCTAATTTACAGCATCTTTCTTGTTAATTAACTTTTTTAGAAAGGTCAAACCTTTTTTCTGCTAAAGATCAGGTACTGCAACTGCAGTCATTTATCATCTACAGTAGCAATACAGCAACATAAAATTCAGGGGTTTTGATAATGAACAAATTAATAAATCATGAGCAATAAGCCTGGAGTATTTCACACCCATTTGCCCTGTCCTCACTTTTCACTGACAGTTAAAGAATGATGCAAAGAATTCCTTTTTGTGTTTGTCTGTTTGTCATGACCAGTGCACATAATCACGTAGGCTTATGAAGGCAGACAGTTATCTGGCAGCAGGCTCATCCACTTCCAGTTTGGAGATGGATGTAGTTTCAAACAGAAAGAACATGACATTCTGAAAATCCACGTGGACCTTTTAATTGTGAGAGAAGTGTGAGAAGAATGCCTCATGTAAAACGAGCATAAAATTTAGATAAAAAATTTTATTTCAGTATCCAAAATGCTATTCACATTCAAATTGAATTATGCAGATTATTACTTCTGAAAATGGTTGCACCTCTTGATCATTCAGGTCAAGAGTTGCATAAAGGCTTTACATGCCTTAACATAAAGCACACCTTAAATGAGAATGACACTCCAGGAATATTTACATTTTCAAAGCATTCTTCATATTTGAATGACAGCTGAATGAGCCATCCCTTAAAAAAAGAAAGACAGCAAACAGAATGCTTTTTCGTTAAATTAATGAACATGCCCAGAAATATTGAAGGAATGTCTATGAAACGATAATGGTCTTAGGACTTGCAATGATATTGGGGCGGAGAGAAGGGGGGGAATTACCACTGTCCTATTTTAGAAATTTCTCTGACAGTATACTGGGATCCATTCCATTTCATGATTTCTTCATGCAAGCTACATAAAATACTTCATAAAAACTGAGTAATTTCCATAACAGAATTTTGGCAAATTAATTCAAAACAGGTTGCTATGACAGTTCGTACAAATATTTCTATTTTAGCTTTGTTTTGTATTATAAATATGTCAAGATGAAGCCATTTCTGTCAAAACAGAAATTTTTCCTTTTGGGAAAATTTTCCAGGCATTTTTTCAATGCCCTAATTTTCAGTATTCGTCAAAGTCAAGATGAAGACTAATTTCAAATGCTCTAACGTACATCTGCATAATTGTAAACCCACGAGAACATAGCTTTAGTCTTATAAATGAGTAATGTCATTAGATACAGTATTGTTAGTTTAATTGACTTTGTTTACTGCTCTGTATAACAAGTGACTGAAAAATAAATGACACTTACCATTGGCTAAACCGTTTCTAGTGGTTTCTGAAATGAAAGGCAGTGGTATAGATACAAGCCATTGCCCAAAAATGTTAACAGTTCTGGTTTCTGTTCCAGTAGCACAAGTGAAATCTAAGTGGATACAGGGAATTGCATCTAGTCCTTTGTAAATAAGAAGCATACGAATTCTCAAAGGTACAAACATAAAACCAGCACAGATTTATCATACAGATTTCATTGATGAAATCTTACTTAAGGAACTCATTTAATATTTGTGCCAGTGGACCACTGCGTTGGGCAATAGTGCAAGTAAAATAAAAAAGTGTCTTTCTGTGTCAGTGCATTTACAACAGGATAAAGTTGACTCCCAAGTTTTTATGGGGGATAGTATTTATCAAATTGGTAGTTGAGTCTTCGCATTCCAAGGTATAGAACGGACTAGCTATTTTCAAGTTTTAGATTTTTTTACATCAGAACATAAGAACTATAGGTTGGAGAAGGAGTTGCCAAAGATAGAGTTCACTTGTGTGGAGCAATAAAGTTGATAAAATTGTGGTTAAAGGTATTTCTTTAACTAAAATTTATAGATATGCCTCCCAGATGTGTCATACGCATGGGTTAATCATGGATTTTATTGTAAAGGGGTTTTTTTGGATTATTGATTGTATCTGCTAAGACTGGCTGACATCTGTGTTGGTTGATGCCACAGTCTCTCAAAATGTGGTCCAAGAACTACAACATGGCAGCAATATATGCTTGAGTTCTGTCAAGATATTAGAAATCATTTGATTAATGGAAGCTTGTTTCGGATGCTCTGAAGTTGCTAGGAAAGAAGGAAAAGGGAATGTCCCGAAGCGAGGAACAAGATAACCAGAGAACATATTGAAAAAGAAGGGGGGAGACAGGCAGAGGGTGTAATATTCTGAAAAAGCAGATAGAAAAGAGCTGATGATGAGCCGAAGAACCACAGGAGCCAGTGTCATCTGCATTTTTTCAGCACATGTTGAAAGACGTTGTGCTTGAAGGGATAGAGCACAGACTTTTCTCTTGTTCCTTTCTCCCCCAAACCATGGACTTGTCTCAGAGATGTTAAGCAGCTGGGAATGGAAGAAAAAGATTGTCTGTACAACTGTATATGAGATGTTACATAGCCCTATGAAAAATGATTCTTATGATGAAATGTTAGAGAAACTCCTCATTTTTATTTTTTTTTTTTTATATTCAAGCTAACCTCCCTCTTCCCTTTCCCCCCAACATGCTGACATTAATAGGGCACTTGCAGTTGACTTGCAAGGAGCAAGGTACACTTATTTTATGCTTTTATTTTAATGTTTCAAATGTTTTTGTCTTGTTAGCAGGTCATAAGTGTGGGGGGTTTGGGAAAGCTTGGAGTAATAGGGAGTAAAATGGAAAGTGCTCCTGGGAAATCGGTTATTTGAATAAAGCTGACGAGGAAACAAGTGCTTTATGTGAGGGCTCTGGCTCTGCTAAAGGACATTTGGCTCAAGGGCAGCATACTTGTTGGCACACATATTTAGGTGCATCCCTTATTACACTACTTTGACTGTGTACAGAAAAACAGGGTGTATCAGGTGCTTTTTATTATGTATCTTTGCTGTGTCCAAATCATAGTATCATAGAATCATAGAATGGTTTGGGTTGGAAGGGACCTTAAAGATCATCTAGTTCCAAACATCCTGCCGTGGGCAGGAATGTCTTCCATTCGACCAGGTTACTCAAAACCCCATCCAACCGGATCTTGATGGAGCATCCACAATTTCTCTGGGCAACTTGTTCCAGTGTCTCACCACCCTCATAGTGAAGAATTTCTTCCTTATATCTCAACCTACCTTCTTTCAGTTCAGAGCCATTACCCCTTGTCCTGTCACTACATGCCCCTCTCTTGTAGGCCCCCTTCCCCTCCTCCAACCCTGGAAGGCTGCTCTAAGGTTTCCCCAAAGCCTTCTCTTCTCCAGGCTGATCAACCCCAACTCTCTCAACCTGTCTTCACAGGAGAGGTGCTCCAGCCCTCTGATCGTCTTTGTGGCCCTTCTCTGGACTCAATCCAACAGGTCCATGTCCTTATGCTGGGGGCCTCAGAGCTGAATGCAGTACTCCAGGTGGGGTCTCATCAGAGCAGAGTAGAGGGGGAGAATCACCTCCTTTGACCTGCTGGCCACACTGCTTTTGATGCAGCCCAGTATATGGTTGGCTTTCTGGGCTGCAAGGGCCCATTGCTGGGTTATGTTGAGCTTCTCGTAAACCAGCATCCTCAAGTCCTTCTCCTCAGGGCTGCTCTCAATCTGCTCTCTGCCCATCCTATATTTGTGCTTGGGATTGCCCTGACCCATGGGCTTTGCACTTGGCCTTGTTGAACTTCATGAGGTTCACATGGGCCCACCTCTCAAGCTGGTCCAGGTCCCTCTCGCTGGCATCCCTTCCCTCCAGCATGTTGACTGCACCACACAGCTTGGTGTCATCGGTAAACTTGCTGAGGATGCACTCAATCCCACTGTCCATGTCGCCAACAAAGATGTTAAACTGACCCCTGAGGAATGCCACTCATCACTGGTCTCCACTTGGACATCGAGCCGTTGACCACAACTCTTTGGCTGTGACCATCCAGGCCAATTCCTTATCCAGCGAGTGTTCCATCCATCAAATCCATGTCCCTCCAATTTAGAGACAGGGATGTTGTGTGGGACAGTGTCAAATGCTTTGCACAAGTCTAGGTAGATGACATCAGTTGCTCTTCCCTTATCCACCAATGCCGTAACCTCATCATAGAAGGCCACCAAACTTGTCAGGCATGATTTCCCCTTAGTGAAGCTGCGTTGGCTGTCAGTGGTGACCTCCTTATTTTCCATGCACCTTAGCCTAGTTTCCAGGAGGATCTGCTCTGTATCTTGCCAGGCACAGAAGTGGGACTGACTGCCTGTAGTTCCCCAGGTCTTCCTTTTTTCTCTTTTTAAAAATGGGACTTATGTTTCCCCCTTTCCAGTCAGTGGCAACTTCACTGGACTGCCATGACTTCTCAAATAGGATGGGTAGTGGCCTAGCAACTTCATCCGCCAGTTCCCTCAGGACTCGCAGATGCATCTCATCAGATCCCATGGGCCTGTGCACCTTCAGGTTCCTTAGATGGTCTCAAACCTGATCTTCTCCTACAGTGGGTGGTTCTTCATTCTCCCAGTCCCTGCCTTTTCCTTCTGTGACTTGGGCAATGTGGCTTGAGAAGACTTCTGCTATCACTCAGAGCCATCACACGTTCAGTCAGATTCTAGGCATGGAGAAACCATGCAAAACTGGTAGTCAGCATGTATAACACAGCTTGTTTAAGGGCTCAATAGGTGTAAATTTATGTAGCAGTAAAAAGGACATGAGTACTAAGAATATCTGTAATTGCTACACTAGCTCTGAACACATTTGAGGGACCACAGCCATAGAAATATGCTCAGCATAAGGGCGAATGACAAAATAAAGATGTTCAAGACAATGTGGAAAGGAAAAAAGAAAAAAGCTCACCATTCAGCATCTGATTTTCTGAAAGTCATTGGCCACTACAGGCCACCCCATGAAGGGGGACCAAGCTGTGTGTTACTGTACTTTCTCAGCTTACCTAACAGTAAAAAGCTGTCAGATTCAAATCTGTGATTTGACTGTAAATGTTTTAAAAATTTTACTAATGATTTAAGAAGACATGCAAACAATCATAAAAGATGAGCCCTATTTAAAAGCAAATGTGGGTGTGGTGCCTTGACCCGTTTAGAATATTAAGAAGTATGCTGCATTAAAGTATTGAGTATAGATTTTCATTAATTATTGAGTGGCCAAAAGTACTTTAAGAGCCTTTTAGGTAGTGTGTAATAACATCCCTTTCCCAAAAGTGGGTCAAGGCTTATGTAGCCTGCATTTACAACATGGGTCCCTCTTCAAAAAAAAAAAAAATCCCAACCGTACAGAAGGAGCTAACACAACGAAGGGTCCAAATCCTCTACATCTTCAGTGAGTATCTCCTTTGACCTTGAGATGCCTGAACCTGGAGCAAGAGCCACAGGATGTGGTCCAGTAGATATTAATGACAAATTATCTTGGACTCTTCTGTCTTCTGTGCTGCACAGGCGCGATGATGATGATGTATTCCGGCTCCTCGGTCGGCCTCCGGATGAAACTCCCTCTTTCACGTTACAAGAACAACAGGGAGCCTCTGCTGATAGGAGGGAGGCTGCCAGGTTACTGCCCACAGCGCGAGATTGTGTAAGAGCGAAGGAGTAGCACGATCTGAATTTGATGTAATGAAAGCACCTAATGCTAATAACAGTGGTGGAAAGGGAAGGAGTGAGCAAAGGTGGTTATCACAAGATCCTCTGTTCTGTTAAGACCTTAATTGTTGTACCTTTTATTAGTCGCAGGGAATTAGAGATGTAAATTACAAGGTAGTTTGATGGGTTATAGCTGCGTGGACGTCAGATCCAAGCTGAAACTGTAAAAGTAAGATACTGAGCAAATAAGCTTTAATACCATGGTATTATGCAGCTCACCTTTCCCTCCCAGAGGTTTTTTTAATGTTATTTCCAAACAGTATGTTTCAGGAAGAATGTTTTCTTAGTAAGCAAATGTTTAGGTATTCCAATACATTCTAATACACTGAAGACTTTTCTTTTATAACAACCTTTCTTTTTCTTTATAGGGTGACAGTGGATATCTCTTGAAAAATTGCCTAATCTCTCTCTGTTTTATCTCCAGATTCTCTCTGCAAACTGTATCATTATAAATTATAATGAAACTCAAAAAGTGACCAGAATAGTAATTGAAAGAACATTTGGCATCTTCAAAATGAGACTTAGATGCTTAGATAAATGTGGTGGAACAGAACTAACCTGCCCTTCAAGGAAGTTCAGAGTAGTCCTGGTAGGTGGATGTTATGCAATACAGCCATTACATGTGGTTCATCTGTAAAGACGAAAAGGAAGCAATTTAATGACTGCATCCAAATTACTGAGATAAATGACCATAATGACGTACACTCAGAAAATTATGTCATGATAGGACTGAGGAAATTTAAAAAAAAAGGTGCTATCTATCTGGAATCAAAGTGTGAGGTGAAGGCAAACTGACACCTTTATTCTGAAGCAATGTGATCGTAATGAAAGTGCTTAGATGTGGGACTGCAGCACGGCAGAGGAGGTGCTGTTTCTGGCTGCTATGCAGGCCTCCCGCGTGTTGGCTCATATGTGCCTTCTGAGCCTCCTGTGTCTTTACATTTCATCCTAGAACCGTTTTAGTGTCAGTAAAACGGAAATTAGAAATACCATCTTTCCAATACTAAAGGACAAGTGGACTGCAGACCGGTAGACAACAGTTTCAGGCAATAAATGAACACCAAGTTCTTTACTTCTCATGCCAAGCAGCATGGAGACTGCTCCCCTTCCCCTCATCTCCTGCAGTCTGTTCAGTGAACAAGAAGGTCTAGCAAATGCTACAAAATTAGGTTCTAGGGAGTTTGGGGGTTTTTTTTGGTTGGTTGGTTGGGGTTTTTTGTCTGTAAAAGTCCCAAAATTATGCGTTTCTGTATGTATATGCCCAGGATCAGCTACAGCAGGACAGGAGGTTCCAACACTTACGACAGCAATTCCAGCTTTGTGCCCACTCCTTGTAGTGGGAACTGTGAGTTTGAAATCCCTCAGACAGATTGGCCTGTAATCCACATCTTCTTCCCAGGCTCTTAAAGAACAGGTTGGCTTGGCTCTGCCCCTTTACTGGGCTTCCCAAGGAAAACAGCTGTGACCGATCGCTGCTTTTGGTCCTACCCACCCTGCGCTGGAACGTATCCATCAGGTCAGGTTCCTCAGGTGATCGGAAGGAACGTTTCTGAACTGCATGTAGCCTTGGGCTGCAAATAGCTACTGATGCAGTCAAGGTGATCATGCTTTCTGCAGCGCAGGAGAAATTTAGGGGGTTTAGTAAGTTCTCTGGGGAGGCGACGTATGTACTTACAGCTTCTTAGGAAGCAATGTAGTTACCCTATAGCAATATCCCTCTTAAGGAACTGGGTCTTACAATCAAGTAGACACCTCAGGCACCCAAATTCTTTATCACCTCTTCTCTTGCCAAATTCTTCATGTTCCTATAGGGGCAAACACCCTTTCCCAGACAAAAACCTGTACTAATGTGAATGGGGGACAGAATTTTTTGCACTGCAGATTTAAATGGAAGAAAAAGTTTTCAGCCATTGACTTTTCTGTACTTATAAAAAGCAACTCAAAATTATTTAATTATGAGATACCCTAAGATAGGCAAGGTATTGAAGCTTTTCTAGGAAAGCACATTTTAAAAGGGCCCCCCAATATTCACTTATGCGGAAAGTGCCATAAGCTCTTCCATGAGTCATACTAAAAAACTTACCTTTCTCTGGATCTCTGTCCTATAGTTTCTATACACGCTCCTCAAAATCTTAAAGTAGCCCCAGCTTTTATCGTGTCCAGGTTTTTGACCCCCTCACTGCAAGAAATGGCACATGCTACAGAAAGCTTTGCTTGTGCCAGTGGTCCTGCTAACACACATATGCTGGCAGACCAGCTGGCTGTTGGCAAACAGCAGAGGTAAATGGCCCGTTCTTGCCTGGCCCCCTGCTATGAGGACAGCCCAAAACTATTTCTCTGTGAACAGCACGGTCTACCTATCATCCACTGGTTCAGTTTTGTTTAGATAATTTGCAATATTGCAGAAAGAGAACAGCAGTAAGAGGGTCAAACATATACAGAAAGAAGGCAGCACACTGCACCTAATGTCTCATGAGAAATTTAAATTTTGGGGGTTTAATTAAGTTTTCCCAACATAATCCAAGTGGTGTTACACAAGAACTGATGAACAGTCTTCAGAGCTAATTTTTTTTTTTTGCCCTCTGTCTATAAAAATGTATTTATTTCTTACTAATGAGAAACAAAGAGCCAAATCATCAGATGGGAGAAAGCTGTGTTACTTCGTTCAACTCAAAAGAGATCAATTTGTCCCAGATTTATATCTGGTACTTGTTAGTTAGGGTCTGCTTATATGCCTCCAGGTTTAAAAGGAAAAGAAATCCTCCTACATGATTTTGTCAGAACTGTCTTGTTAGGGATCAATTCGACCTCCTCCTCCACCATTCACATTTGGGAGTTTTTAGGCAAACGGGGGCCAACAGCAAAGCGAGAGGATTATGGAACAGTGGGGGAGTTGTGCTCTGACATTTTGGGGGGTCACGCACAGCTGCGGGATGAGCAAGGACAGATGTTACTGCAGGATTAATTGTGGCTCATAAACCTGGGATAGAAGATGTGTTGAAAATGTTTGCTGTTGGGAAAAAAGAGTGAGGAACGGTCTTGCTCCCGTGGGCTGGATGGGCTGTACGGGACAGTCAGAATAAACGTGGCCCTTGAGCAGCCAGTGACACTACGTGAAAAGAGCATTAGCAAGGGAACATAAGCAATCCTGGTTTATCTTTACTGCTGATTAAAGTCTGTAAGTCCTGTATCTACACAGTTATGCACATTTTAAAACAAAAATCTGCGAGATGTCACAAGCAAGAAAAAGAAGTCATGGGGTGCAAGGCAAAGCTTTCCTCCAAGGCACTGAGGTTTAATCAGCCTGCTCTTGCTGCCCCTCTCTCACGGTGACGGCGGTGTCATCCGAGTTGTGGGCTTGCAGCACTCTGCCATAGTACAGCTCTTTAACTCTTTCCTATGCTCAGCTGAGCCACAATAAATAATACGTCTGGAGTAGACAGAAGGTTTTTTAACTGCTACTGCCTTCCAATGAAAGATAGGTTCATCCTGAAATACCTCACCATACCCAACATCCCCTCAAAATATGAAAAAATCCCAAAACCAGAAGACCAGACATAAAAAAAAAAAAATTGAAAACAGAATGCCGTAGGAAAAACAATCAATGACATGCTGTTAAAGAAAGTCACTGTGTGGAAAGGATTTACTATAGCAAAAATCAGTCATGTTTTTAAACAGGGTAGTACATAACAGATAAGGAGATCTGGAGAAACTCTGGAGAGAGGTTTATTCAGTATTACATGATGATGAAACATCTGTACATTCCATCCATCACTGATTATGTGAAAGCACACTTGATTCAGCAAATTATACAGAGGCCTAACCCTCCAGCTTTTACAGAGAAAAAACCAAAAAGGAACAGGTTATACAACCTTGAAAATATCCAATTTTTCTTTTGTGTACGCAGAAGTAAAATGATGTGCAGTGTTTTGTATACTAGGCTGGCTGAACAGCTAGTCATTAAAAATATCCCTTGTTTTTTCCTGGAATGAACAGTTTTCAGATATACCAAGAAAATGTGGTTTATTTTTCTTAAATTATTTATTTAAAGAGAACACTGCAGATTCAGATCCTTACATATAAAGGGCTTCAGATCTACATTGCCAAACTTGAACTTGTTCTTGCAGTTGTAGTCCCAGCTTCCATCCCAAACTATTCTTCCTTCCTAATGTTCATGCAGAACCATCCGTAACACTGACCCTCAGCGAAGTCTTTTGTATCCTTATCCATTTCACATTGCTCTGCTCATGTTTATTAATTTTTTAATTCACTTTTTTTTAATTAAGTCCTTTTTGAAAAGCATTTTTCTTTGCTAGTTTTCCACCAAAACCATTAGATTATGACACCTGGCAACAGAACCCCCACTAGAACAGGCAAAGTACCTGTACAAAGTACCACCTCATTTTGCAAGTTTTAAGTCTCATTCACAAACCAGCAATGATCCTGGATTTTAAGGTATCCCACAGCCAAATCTTTGAATATTAGCCAAAAGGTAGTTCTAGCCCAAGTACTGCTTTCCTTGGTCCAATCTGTAATGTAGTGTTCGGATCCAAGAGGAAAGTACTGAGTCTTACAAGTTAGGGCATGCCATTTCTACATGTGTGTGCCCTTGTCCTGCGAAAGAAGTAAGCCCACGCAGATAAGTTTGCTTTTCCTTCATTCTAGGATGGCTTAAGTCAAATTAACTTGCATTTGCTATGGATGCACCCAGGGACAGTAAACCACAGTTCTGTCGTGCGTGGTTGGTAACTTCACCACGAAGCTTCACTAGATGGCTAAGAAATAGAAAGCTAATCAGCGGACCGCGTACTAAAAATGTCTGTATAACATGCTTCCCTGAAGAGTATCTTCAAGACTGAAAGTCTGATTAGTCTTTGCTCAAGCTGCATGAAGCTGGGTTGCTTGAAATTGCTTTTTGATCTGAATAAAGGCTATGATACCGGAGCAATGTTGTAGCAAAGGCATTTTGGGAGAGCATCAGAAGAGCATCACCTCAAAGGCATTGCCAATTATTTTTTTCCACTTCTACAGTGTACAAAGTTCAAGACAAAAGTTACTTTGAGAACTTAAATAAGGTTGTTACGTTTCCAAAATGCACGGCTAAGCAAGAAATGTCATTCACCGAAGCCATCATCAAAATGTTTCTAATTACATCCCTGACTAATTACATTACCGTATACCTTTTAAGTAGTGTTTTTAAAATTACAACACTTGCCTCAAAATTGATTCCTTATTTTTAGGCAATTCTTCCTATCAGCTTGAACCAACAGTGCTTAATCAGATGATAAGTTTTCACATAGAATTGCTGATTATAGTCCCAAACCTGCAAAGTGCCGCAGGAGCAGAGGAGGAGGGAAAAAAAAAATTTAAAAAAAAAAAAAAAAAGAACAGGATCACTTCATTCTGTAATTCAGCTAGGAATAATCAGTGCAGTTATTTTATATGATATCCTAAGGACATACTGAAACTCTGTGTCCTTCGTGTGATATTAGGAAAGGACACTGCAGATCCTAATTGAAAATAGGCCGAAAATTTGAGATCATTGCTCCCCACCAGCATTTCTGCCACTGAATTGGACATTCCCATAGAGCTAGGAAGTCCTGAGTCTGCAGAATGTGTCACACACTTCAGCTGGGGAGCATAGGAGACAAATCTAATGCTGTGCCGTTATCTTTTGTTTCTTAAATAGTCAATTTGACTATGAAGGCATGAAGTAGCTACCCACCATTCCAGAAGCCTACAACAACTTTGCAGTGTCCAGTTCCCACGTATAGCTCAGGAGTATGTGTGGAGCACCAATCGATGGCTTTGGACAGACACAACCTGTGAGAGCAAATCCTGACTCAACAGGAATATTGTCTTTCTAAATGCCAATTTAAATATATATATATATATATGTACTCTACCCATTTTTTATCTGACTGCACTAGATAACTAGATAGATAGTGGGCTGGTCCTTGGTTGAATGTTTTGTTTTCTCTTCTATACACATCTCCCATTTGCCATGGGCCCAAGAGGGTTTGGCTTTGAAGCTATTTAAAGCATACCTGTCCTGGTTTTGCCTGGGCTGAAGTCAACATTTGTACCTC
>NW_009258485.1:65826-85615 GCF_000687185.1 Egretta garzetta | reverse complement strand
TTACCATTCTCATTATTACTATTATTATTATTTTCTCTTATTAAACTGTCTTTATCTCAGCCCACGGCTCTAACCTTTATTCCCTTCCCGATTCTCTCCCCCATCCCACTGAGGGAGAGGGGACTGAGCGAGCGGCTGCGTGGTGCTGAGTTGCCAGCCGGGTTAAACCATGACAATACCAAAAGGTGAATTTTCCTGTCCAAAGCTTCTCCAATATTTTTTCATACCTTTAAGCTGACACCTTAACTAAATTTTCTGATGTCTTGCTAAAGGTTTAAGCTAATGGGTATAGATAAATCCTTTAAGGAATACATCATCTCTTGCCAACATTCTTGGCCAAATTTATGTTCTTGTTAATAGTTTTGTACTTATACATTAAATAACCCTTAAGTAAGTGCTTCCATTTGGCTATATAAATATGATTCTTTTATTCATGCGAATATTTCTGTTCAGTATAGATGTTGTGAGGTACCCGACCTAAGTTTAAATCTGGAGAGGACAGGACAGGTAGGACATTTCCACTCCTTGCTGGCCTTTGGGTTGGACTCTAAATAAAAAGTCTGTATGAAGGTCCAAACTTTTTTTTGTGGCGGGTGTTGCACAAACACTAAATGGAGGCATCATTGCCCATCAAACTTCACAGATTAAGACAAAAACACATAAAACAGGACATGAAAGCTGAATTTATACATAAGTGAACATAGCAAACAAGTATTACAATGTTTTCTGTTCCATTTATGTTTCTGAGTATGGGAAAGTTTTCTTATCGACTCTTTTTGATGAAAACAAAAAGAAGCTGAATCATGTCAACCAAAATATGTGCATACTGTTTGAAAAAAGGAAAAAGCTAGAAAAAAATTTTTTTAAATAAAAATAATGTTTCAAAAAATCAATTCCTTTATAATAAAAAATGGAGCTTAAGAAACAATTTTAATTACTTTGTTTAGGATCGAGAAAATACTTTTTCAATACAAAATAATTGCATCTTTCTTTTCATTTTTGTTAGACTGACTAGAAATGAAAGTAAAATGAATTATCAGAAGAAAATATTGATTTTTTTTTTCATTTCAGTCAGCAAACAATAACAAAAATGAAATCAGGTACTCATGCATTTCTAGTATTTTTGTTGTTGCTAATGCAAGGGTAGAGGTTGGAAGTAAACAAGTAGCAAAAAAGGAAGACACGAGTAGGTTACATGAGGGAGATGGGCTGTAAATCAGAATCTGAAGAAAGATAAGGTAATGGGTGTTTGGATTTTAGTATGGAGCTTTTACTGTGTTTGAAGAGTAGTACGAGGGGAAGTGTGGATATACAGGCTAAGTTGACAGCTGGACAGTAAAGTCTGATAATATTGGGAAATCTGCATCCTAACAGGTTAATGACTCAAACAGGCTGGAGCTGGGGAACAAAGGGGGTTGACTTTAGAGACAAGAAGCTATTATTTAATATAGACGTGCAAATGAAGCTTACGTCTGAGTTACTCTAAAATTTGACAAGCTCCCCCATAGAAGAAATGAAAATACAAAATGTCATGGATTTAAATGTTCCCCATTTGTTTTCCTCACTTCAGTTTTGCTGTCAAAAAACCCCAGTGGCTTTAGGCTCCCCAGGTTGGTATATAAGGCATACGGTTTCAACCAGCTTTTCAAAGTAGTTGTTATTTGCTAGAGGGGAGAAAAATTTTTAAAAATTGTATTTCCAGGACTGTTTCTATGGTACTAGAAATGTACAGTGTAATCTGTCTGTTATTTCCCATTGCCACCAAGGTCACACCTATCTGGCAAAGAGCCTAGATTAGAGGCTAATTTACCTCACACATTTGAGCTGTTTGGAGTTAAACGTTGTTTTGCTATTGTGTGGACAAAGATGATAGTGTTTAAAAACCATGTTCACCCCCAGATGATTTATTTGTCTTTATTACAGTAAATTTATATATTGATCTTTACAACAGTAGCATCCAACATAATGTTTAGCATCCATACTCTATCATGCAGGGCTCTGCGCAGCTATGAGAGAAGAATGCAGTCTAGGTAATATAGCATATAGGGAACAATATATTTATATGATTATACATCTATAATTTAGAATTATATGTAATATAGAATTATATATGTATGAAGGAGGTTTCTTCTGGGATTCCATTGACTGTAACACTTAGAAAATACTTTCTTGGGGTTTTTTTATTCCCCTTTCATGAGGATTTTTTTTTTCTCCTTAAATTAATTTTATGTCAAATTTCTCAGAAAATGCCACAGAATCCTTTCACAGAATCCCAGCATGGCAAGGGTTGGCAGGGCCCTCCGCAGCTCACCCCAGCCCGGCCCCCTCCGCAAGCAGGCTCACCCAGAGCAGGGGGCACAGGACAGCGTCCAGGCGGGGGTTGAATATCTCCAGAGAAGGAGACTCCACAGCCCCCCTGGGCAGCCTGGGCCAGGGCTCGGGCACCCTCCAAGTCAAGAAGTTCTTTCTCCTGTTCAACTGGAACCTCTTCTGCTTCAGTTTGTGCCCATTGCCTAATGTATGTCTCTACTTTTTTCTTTCTTTCTTAATATTCTCACACTTCTTTGCATTTGGAAGGATATCAAAATACTAGAACAGCCATTGGCCCTTTCAATGAAGAAAAATATAGTCAGACATAATAAATAGACGTAGAAGAAAAATTAAGTACTATTTCTCAGAAGAGCATGTAAAAAGTGAGCCTATATCTATATAGGCTCAAGTCATATATAAATGACTTGATGCATATTTTTATTTTAGTATTTGCAGGAAGATGGATCCCAGCCCATTAAAACTAAAGTTTCCAGAAAGACAGGCACTCTGATGCATCATCTGTCAAGGTAAGGGTAGTAAGAACCACTAGCTGCCCGATATGATGGATTTTCACTTTCTTACTTGCTTTTAGAAGGAAGAAAGTGTGGAGCTGAACAGCTGGTAACATTTGCTAAAAGATTATGATGCTGAGATTCTGATTTAAATTTGACTTCTTGGCCGTAAACACAGGAACAACACATGAAATGCTCCTATTCCTTAACATATTTTCACTTTGAGAAGAGTTACTTCAAATGCTCCCTATATAAAAACCATATAGGATTAAAGAGCAAAGTGGTCTCCAACTGAAAAAAAAACCCAACCATATTTCCTGTAAAAGGAAGTCATGGAAGAGGCACAAAGCTTTCTTTAGGGGAGCTGCTACCACCTTCTGTAAGACTGTTGAAACACATGTAAATGAGAAGAAAGGTTAAAAAAAAAATAAAAAAAAATACTTGGCAATATGGTAAGACTCTTCCCTAAATTGTCTCCTTTAGGCTTAGAGCTACAAAAGCCTTTCCTTACACACGTGACAGAGTAACCGAGTCAAAATAACTCTGACTACTCCGCTGTGTGATGTAGCCTGGAAATATTTTAGAAATGATGTGAAACTAGCCCATATGCTGTCACAAATACTGTTAGCACCTCTCATATGTGCAAGTAAAGAAAGTAGTCTGTGGTATTTGCAGCCTTTGACCAATCGGTATGTAAACTCTACTAGTTATTTCGGTAAATTTTAGAGCACTAAAACTAGACCAAGACCACCAGACCTAGACCAAGACCACTGGACCTGTTTAATTAAAAGCAAATAAATAAGTAAATCAAGGCAGAGTGTTTTCCAAGCTTTGTCATCAGAAGTCATCAGATGAAACATCCATCCAGAAGTGAGCAGCTGAACCAGTATGTGAAACTGTGATGAAAAAGTACAAGGAAGAATACTTTTGTGGTTTTTTGAGAGGCATCTTTGCAAACAGAATGTGAACGTACTCCAACAGAAATCTCCAAAAACCTAAATAAAATCTGGACCATAACTGTACTGCACTGTAGGTCTGGGGTAAGCGCTCAGACAGCATCCCTACACTAATTATCAATAAGAACTTTGAGTTATAAGAAATAATTGCAGTGAAGGGCTGATTTCACAGAGCATTCCAAATCATTTGATGAGGTGGCCTGATTTAAGCTACAGAAATTTCATTAAACCCACAAAAAGTCACACAAATAGAAGCAGAAAATATGTCAAACATTTCAGATACGAAACCACATCCTGCAAAGTGAAGAGTCTAGAAGAGTATTTGGATTTATAGAGGTCTGGAAAGCCTTCTTTACAGTCAAAGACCAAACAAGATCAATTTATTTAGTTTATCTGAGAAAAGATTATGATTAAGTCACCTTCTAATCTATAAGTAGGAGCATGGAGAGAAGACTTCTGATAATGGAAAGCTCTTTAATCTCGCTGACAGCAGCATGGCAAAGGCCAAGGGACAAAATCATTTAAATCATTTTGGAAATAAAACACACATTTTTAAACCATGGGGGTTCCATGTAACAAATTACTAAAGCACATTATTGATTCCCCATCATTTTAAGTCTCTGTTGGGATGTTTTTCTAGGAGAAGAGTCCTAACGCTGCCAAAAGTTATAGCCTTGATGCAAGAAGTGCTCGGTGAAAGTATATATTACGTACTGTACCAGAGGTCAGCCTAGGTGAACATAATGGTGTCTTCTGACTTTATAATCTATAAATCTTGCATATTAGGCCATGCACTTCTGTAGCTTCTGTGATAAGTTGCATTGTCCTTTGGGGAAAATTAAAGCAGATAATTCTATTGTTTTCTTTTCCTTTTCATTTCATGGCATCTTCTAATCTAGCTGGTTTGTTTGTGCCTGCTGAAAGGGAGAGCTGGTATCACTCAGCGCTTTATGTGGCATATGTTCCTGGGCTTCATTTTGTACACTACAGCTCACTGACTCCAGGAATTAATATCTTGTGTCCTTCATTCTCCCCCGCACCTCACTTTTGTTGTTGTTGTTGTTTTCCCTGATATTTTTAAGAAATCCAGAAAACTTTCTGCAGAGCAACTGCACCTAAATGCTTTTGTAAGCTTCATTTCTATGAGTTCTTGGGTCATCTCTGCATCTATTCCCTGCAGCTGAAATTGTGGATGTGGTTTTAAAAGTCTCGAGTGGCAGCAATCCATGTGGGAATATTAGAGGCTGTTGCTAAGAAGAAATATATTGACAGTCAGATCAGTTTATTGAGCAGCAAGCAAGAATTTAGCAGGGTTTGCTAATATCAGTAGTTTATAGTAGCTTGCTTTAGTAAAAAAAGGCTGTTTCCACACAGCAAAACAAATGTAGATATTCAGCTATAAGGGGGTGTGCAGAATGTGTCTTAAAATAAGTTGTGCTCATCAAACATTGAAGGACTTTACTGAGCAGAGGCTTGGTAACAGAAATCTTCAGAGAGGGTACATCAGTGCTAGTAAATAGAATTGGTGAGAAGTAATTTTTAACAAATAATGCAGGAACTGAGAGTAATTTTAACAGTTCTGCTGGCAGGTACTGACTCGCTCCAACACAGTAAAGACTTTGATGTTAGAAGTACTTTCACTCCCATTAGGATCCTGACTACCTGAAATCACCCCAAATGTAATGGCCCACTTTGAAAGAGCAGGAAACATTAAACAGATTGGCCAATGCAGGGCAAATAACCATACTAAAATCTATTGAAAGCCTGTTCACCAAATAACATATCCTGTGGCTAAATTCAGTCACTTTTGGTCTCCACGTACCTCAACTCCAGCCTGTGATTTCAATTCAATAGTATGATTCTGTAAAATAGGCCTTTGGAAGGCCATAAACCCAGGAGACATTTTGGGGCAAGGACTACATAAAGACAGCAGCAACAACAAATTCTTGTTCTATAAAGAGGAGGGAAACCAGTACACTGGCAGTATGATTCATCCTCCTTAACTTTAGCCATCCAAAAGGTAGGTGTTGAATCAAAGTTAGTCATCCCTTTTTTGTCACTTGTGGAGGACGATGTATTCTGCCTGCTTTAGATAGCTTCTTTGGGAATTGCTCTTTAAAAAGCCTTCCCTCTCCCCATTGCTGGTGGAGGACGCTCAGGGGAGCAGCCACTGGAAAGCTACGTCTTCCAACCTAAATCTAGACAAGAAGTGTCCTCTTACGGCCCATTCCATGCTGAAGCCAAGGATGTGGGGTTTCTTCTCTTCAAGGGATACGCACAAGGGTATGTTGGTTTCAGTCCGTGCACAAGTTTCAATTAAAATAACTAAATGGAAGAAAAAGCAAGAGAGAGCCAGAGGCAAAGGAAACTCAAGTTAACCACAAGACCTCAAGAATCACACTTGCCTCTTCAGCCTATAGCAAAAATAAGAACACAATCCTAGCCTCAGTGAACTGAGACAAGGAGAAAAGCTGTGTGCAAGTGAGCTGATTCAACCAATATACTGTCATAGTGTTGCCGGATGTTCGTAAAAAAATAAAAATCAGCAGAGAAAGTATAATAAAGCAGTAAAAGAGAAGTTTGGGTTGGCATTTCACTTTTTAACAGCTCTGCTTCAGAATGATTTACTGCAGGGTTTGTATTGATTTGCAGCTATTAGACAGTTATTGTAATTTATGTTGATAAAGCAATAAGGGAGTACTGAAGATATTTATTAAATATGAGAAACTCTGTAGCACTTGGGCATTAATCAAAGTCGATCATCTACGGTATACGTGCTAATAAACCATGAGTGAATATTTAACCTGCAAACACAATACAGCAGCTGATAGATTGCCTCCTTCAGGAACAGATAGACTTCATGGGAATTTAGAATTATTTAAATCCTGGGCTGTGTCACAAGCTAGGAGTGGGAAGCAATTTTACCATGTGATTTTCTTTTTTAGTGTCTGAGTTCCTTAAGAAAAGAGCGCTAGAACTAATTTTGTTTCTTGTTGATTTAAACACCAGCAATCCTGGGGTTTGCAAAAATCTTAAAGATATTTATAAAGGTGAGTCAGATACTCTATTGTATAATGTAATCAGGTGGCCTTCTTTGATTTTAATGCAGAAAGCATAATAAAATTGAGGTATGAGAGCAACTGCACGAGAAAAACCCAAAGGGCCTAAGGCTTCTCAGCACTCGGTGGTGTCAGGGAAAGAAGTTATTAGGGGTCAGTTTAGCACTTGCACAAGTGTCCTGATTAATCGGAGATGAAATGATCATTTGTTCAGCAAACGGTGCAAAAGACTGGGCACGCTGTTCTGGCCAGCTGAGGTAGTCTCTCGCTAGGCAGATCTCCAGGTTAAAGGACAGTTTTCGTGCTCACCCTGTCCTTGAAAAGGTGGAGGGGTGCTGGAAGGGACACTGCCTGGGAAGGAGTTAATCCATTAACACCTCCTGGTTGATTAATTTTCTGCTTCAACTCATTTTAATTCTCATCCTGCTGATTGTTTCCTTTCCGGAAGGGCATTTGTAGAAAGGTTAGCAGCTTCTTGGAAGGACATTCCAAAGGCACCAAGCACAAACCTAGCCCGCTTTTCCAAAGGAAACGGGGTATGAACAGCTGCAGAGAAATCCTGGCTTGGTTGCTCTGAATGGGAGTTTCACTGTCAGTGAAGACCAGAATTTGGCCCCAAGCAAAACATTTCAGCTCTGAGTGACATGCATATTACAAGTGTTAAAAAACGGTTGGTTTTAAATTAGGAGTAGGAAAGAAGGAAATGGGCTATTACAAACCATATTCAGTAATGCTGGGCCATATAACGAAAAGCCAACGGTAGCAGCAAACTGCTGTTACCAGGGGAGCATAATACGGGCTGTGAAACATTAAGCTTTATAGCTATGGAGACTTACTACATGGAAGTTAGAGTTATAATTACCAGAGAAAATGATAACATTATGGCAGATACTGAGGACACGTATGATGTGTTTACGAGAAAGAAATTAGTAGGAATTGCAAAGGCTTCCCTTAAACCATCTTAGAATCATAGAATCATAGAATGTTTAGGGTTGGAAGGGACCACTAGTGGTCATCTAGTCCAACCCCCCTGCAGTGAGCAGGGACACCGCTAACTAGATCAGGTTGCTCAGAGCCCCATCCAACCTGGCCTTGAATGTTCCCAGGGATGGGGCCTCCACTACCTCTCTGGGCAACCTGTGCCAGTGTTTTACCACCCTCATTGTAAAAAATTTCTTCCTTACCTCTAGCCTGAACCTACCCTGTTCTAGTTTAAAACCATTTCCCCTTGTCCTAACACAGCTGGCCCTACTAAAAAGACGTTCCCCATCTTTCCTATAGGCCCCCTTTAGGTACTGGAAGGCCGCAATCAGGTCTCCCCGTAGCCTTCTTTTCTCCAGACTGAACAAGCCCAACTCTCTCAGCCTGTCCTCATAGGAGAGGTGCTCCAGCCCTCGGATCATTTTTGTAGCCCTCCTCTGGACCCGTTCCAACAGTTCCATGTCCTTCTTGTGCTGAGGGCTCCAGAGCTGGACGCAGTACTCCAGGTGAGGTCTCCCCAGAGCAGAGTAGAGGGGCAGAATCCCCTCCCTCGACCTGCTGGCCACGCTTCTCCTGATGCAGCCCAGGGTAGGGTTGGCCTTCTGGGCTGCCAGCGCACATTGCCGGCTCATGTCTAGCTTTTCATCCATCAGTACCCCCAAGTCCCTCTTGGCAGGGCTGCTCTCGATCCTTTCTTCCCCCAGCCTGTATTGATACTGGGGGTTACCCCAACCCAGGTGCAGGACCTTGCACTTGGCCTTGTTGAACCTCATGAGGTTCACACAGGCCCACCTCTCCAGCCTGTCCAGGTCTCTTTGGATGACATCCCTTCCTTCTGGTGTGTCAACCGCACCACTCAGCTTGGTATCATCCGCAAACTTGCTGAGGGTGCACTCGATCTCGCTGTCTAAGTCATTGATGAAGATGTTAAAGAGCACCGGTCCCAGTACAGACCCCTGAGGGACACCACTCTTAACTAAAGGTCTTCCAAAACTTCCATTAACCCCTTTTTTAGACAGGCTGCAAAAGTTCACCATGCCCTAAAAACTTCTTCTGCAAAGTTTTAGCCTGTGAACCACTAATATTTCCTTTAATTCAGCTTGTGTGCTATTTCCAAATGAGAATTGACTGCCTGTGTAAACGGAGCGGTGGCAGGTTCCATCATATGGAATGATTGCTTTTGTTATTCCCCACCCCCCCAGTTTAAAGCTGCCAGCCTCTACTGCTTACTCACAGGAATGACTCTTCACGAAGATTTTTATTTCCCAACCACAATATTGATACAAAATACATTCAATTCTTAGGAGGAATTCACGGCATAGACTGTAACGGTCCATCTGTTACTGACACCCTGCTACGCAGAACGTTTAAACTGCCTGGCTTAGGGGTAAGAATGGTTCGGGTTTTTTTGTTTGCACCATACCTGTCGTGCTTAGCCCAGCAGGGATGGGAGGAAGGAGAAGCTAGCTCGGCTGATGCGTAGGTGCTGCTGAAGTGGGTGTTTTAATATTATCACCACGAGGTCCCATAGCAGTACCTGTAGGAATAATACAATCGAGCAAAGCTATAGATTAGTGGGACCGTTAGCAGAGGTCTGGTCTTAAAATGCTTAAAATACAGGGATGTTCTGCTCTAGTCTCTCCGAGAGCCCTGCTCATGGATGTGACTGATGATAGAGGTATAACCTGTCGATCTTAGTATATACTGTAGCTCATAACAGCAGTGCCAGCGGTTCCCAAGCCTTTTCCCACGCCATGTTTGTGGCCACAATTCCTCTTACTGCCTCCCTTCGTCATTCACAGATCTTCTTCTGCTGTTCAGTGTAAAGATGTCAAGGGGGAGTTGTCAAGACCCAATAAAGGATGAAAACTTCTTTTACTTTATGCTATTTAGTAAATAAATTTATAAAACAATGCAAAGCTGCAAAAGATTTATTTTTATTTTTTTTTTTAAGAACTGCATATCCAGAGCTTCCATTTATGTCTCTGGGTATGCTGGGGGGGTGGTGAGGAGATGTAGACACATCCGGTGATTTTCTCCATGGTGGCGTTTAAAAAAAAGGAAACAAAAAAGTGAATCTAATACATACTTCAATGTAGTAAATTTCAGACAGAAATGCTGCTTGCCCCCGTCATTTTTACGAGTTCCAGGTGGAAGTTCTATGGCCTCAATGATTCAGCAATATCTGGAGAGAGCACAAGCCCATCAAAAGGTGCAGAAATTATCCCAATCCTTACTTCCAGTTGCCAGTAGAATATGCAGCTAGCAATTCCCAAAGCCTCCCTCCAGCATTTCTCTGTTGGATTCACATAACATGTCAAAGAAATGATTTTTCTCTTTGATTACTGCAGTAAAATAAAAAGCACCGAAAAAGCAGCATCTCCAAAACTTACATTGCAGTTACACGAAAAATCCAGCTCCCTGTAAAAAAAAGCATAATAACGAAGGGCTCACCGTTGTCACTCCTTGCTACAGCTCTCCAGTATTGCAGTGCCCTATTGAGACCCTTATGGTATGAAAGTAAGAAACAGCAAGGCAGCAATCAACTTCATAGGCCAAGAGACTAAGATGCATCAATTCCAACTTTAGCACATTTGGACCCTGCAGAAGTTCTTTGCTGGCTGAACTGCAGAGGCTGGAGAACAACATTTTTCTGTCCTGTC
The DNA here is from genome assembly GCF_000687185.1 of Egretta garzetta. Classification (NCBI taxonomy): domain Eukaryota; kingdom Metazoa; phylum Chordata; class Aves; order Pelecaniformes; family Ardeidae; genus Egretta; species Egretta garzetta. The sequence continues at coordinate 75,134 of NW_009258485.1, read as the reverse complement.
GTCTTCTTCTACCTCTTTCCATCTGGCAATGGCACTTAATAGAATCATAGAATGGTTTGGGTGGGAAGGGACCCCTAGAGGTCACCCAGCCCAACCCCCCTGCAGGAGCAGGGACACCTTTAACCAGATCAGGTTGCTCACAGCCCCGTCCAACCTGGCCTGGAATGTTCCCAGGGATGGGGCCTCCACCACCTCTCCAGGCAACCCCTGCCAGTGTTTCACCACCCTCATTGTAAAGAATTTCTTCCTTAGATCCAGTCTAAACCTACCCTGCTTCAGTTTAAAACCATTCCCCCTTGTCCTGTCCCAGCTGGCCCTACTAAAAAGCTTGTCCCCCCCTTTCCCTCTGGGCCCCCTTTAAGCCCTGACCGGCCGCACTCAGCTCTGCCCGCAGCCTTCTCTTCTCCAGGCTGAACACCCCCAACTCTCCCAGCCTGGCCCCAGAGCAGAGGGGCTCCAGCCCTTAGTTAAAGCAGAAAATTGAGTTCTGGCTCTACTTGAGACAATACCTGAATCTTAGACCTTTAATCACAGACATATATATATATATGCAGCTTTAAGTGTACCTAGGTGCAATTGGAATTTGGCAACGGTTGGACTTGATGATCTTAAAGGTCTTTTCCAACCTAAACGATTCCATAAATAAATACCTTTTGGAAGCTTACAGATCCCTTTCAAGTTCTGGTGCTGCCTTTTTTTTTTTCCTTCTTTTAAATTTCTAAGACAACAAGAAACATCTATCTTCGTGGCTTTATTTTCAGCACTGCCAATTATGTGCTGTTCTAATTAGAGTCAATGAGAGGTGTGGGCTTTTACTTCCCCTGTAAAAACATTATCAAATGAAACAAGGCGTTTTATTCCAGCCTTCTCGCTTGGTTCAGCACACCATAGGTGCAGGGTGGCGAAGATGTGAACACACTTTTCAAAGACCTGAGAATGAAAGAAAGCACAGGGAGCTGGTCTTGTGCACTACGAGCGGTGCTACGGCCGTTTGATTACCCTGGTTTTACAGCCAGGACTAAAGTAAAGGTGGAAGAAGCACGTGCTGATCCAGAGAGCACGCTGACCTCCCAGGCAGCGCTGGCTTGGCTATGCAAGACCATAACTACAACCAAAAGCCCTTAAGGGACTCCAGATAACCGCAGCGCAAGAACTTCACAATTAGCAACAGCTTTGTAATTAGTGTGACATTTTCAATACATTTGAGATCAAGATCTTGGTATCCCCTGTTCAACACTCACTGTTTCCCTTTCTCCCCCCATTGCTGCTATTGGACTTGGCTGGCTCCACAACACGCCGAATTGGCAATTTTTTCTCTCTGCACTGAACAAGAAATTCGGAAAGGAGCCGTGTGTATCATGGATAAAAAAGGCAGGGAGGGGACTTGAGTCAGCTGGGAAATTTGGAGATTGGAAGTGCTTGTTTGTAGCAAAGGGAAACTAATGGGTCTTTCTGAGTAGAGCAATATTCACCTCTGCTTTCTCACCCCTATTACCCATCAAACAGGACGGCAGATACGTATTTATCTGGGAAAGGAGAATGAAGAAACCGTGAGGAGAAAACAAAGCACTTGCTAAAAGCCAAAGATCAGCCCATGTTGTAGCCCAGACACCTCCCTGCAAGCAATATAGCCGGCAGAGCAAAAAACCATGTTTTACTGTTCAAGGTGCATTCAAATGCTATAGGAATAGCAGAAAAATACACAGCTTTGAACAAGACAGCAGAATTACTTATTTGGCTGGGAGATTAATTTACCCACCGCCCCAGTTTGCCAGATATTCAATAGGAAAGCAGATTCTTCCATTGAGTTGTTCGCCCCCATCAGCACCCAAGGGATTAAATTGTCTTGGGGAGGCAAGCCTCAGTCGCCTGGGGGGGGTTACGTACCAGATGCCTAGTTCAGAGATTGCTGATTAACCTGAGAAAACACAGCCTGCTTAGTTTGAAACAATAGCCAAGTTGCTGATGGAAGAAGATCTGACTTGTGTTCTACCCTGCAAAATGCCATAAATGTATGGCAGTGGTAGTATGCGCTGATAAGATTTGTCATAGAGTATCAGTAGGAGCGTATGTGATAAAATATCATTCAGGATGCGAGAGAATTACAGTATTATTGATCCTTTATGGTTTGGGGATGGTTTCTAATTAATTATTTAGAAAAAAAAACCTGAAGAAAACTGCACGTTCCCATTGGAAATATAGAACAAAGTTATTTAATGAGCCACCATAAAACATAAACAAGCTCAGTTGGCATTATGCAGATAAACTCAAAGAACTTTTTCAAGATAGTCGTTTAAAAAAGGAGACATACTTCAGAAGTTATAATAACATTACCTCAGTCCAGCTGTTTACATTGTATTTTCAGCTTCTTTGAAATGATGCCAAAATAAAGTAAATTTGAATATTATCTGCAGAGAAGTTCTCTATGGAATAATCACCAGAATGCTTTTCATTATAACACAATTATATCATCAGCTTCTAATGATCAGAATGCAGAGCAGCTGATTATTTTCATAATGCAATTACTTCATAACATTTTCGAACACTCAGCTGCATGCAAACAGTTCCCTCCAAATACCTCATTTGGCTGATTAATCGTATGATGGGAACTCCTCTCTCTTGCCCCCTTCCAAAGGTTCACCTGTTTTCACCACGCTTCCGACCTCGCTTGGTCGTGGCAATAATAAACACTCAGGAGGGAGGAGGGAGATGGGTTCTTTCTCAAAATCTATAGACTGATCCTAGCGGGCAGATTTGCAAAGTGAGGCAAATGCAGATGTTCACAGGTATTTGCCCTTGCCGGTTTTCCTGTGTGCAAACCCCAAGGCATGCATATAAACCAGGTATTTGTGCACGGGGTTTATTAGCTTACAAATGCAGCCAGCCGATGCGATGCTCCGTTGGATGCACACACAAGTACTTGATGTGCCTAGTGGGTATTTTTATATACAGACATTTCCAAATAGCTGGCTTTAACCCTCTGGTCCTCACTGTCAATACCAATCTCCCAGGCTTTTGCTAATAACTGCTGTCTTTCATGTGTATGTTTAAATAACTGTAATCCTAGTGGAACTAACCACGTAAGAAAATAGAAAAGACTGCAGTATTTGATTGTTCAGCAAGATCATTTATACATAGATGTTGGAATAAACATAATTATGCACTTCTAGGGACTTTCAGCTGAAGATCTGAAACCTCATTTGCAAAAAATCAGTTAGTCTTACATTTAGTCCTTTCCTTTTGCAAAACTCGTTGACTTAAATAGAGAAGATACATACAGGCCATTATCCTGTTTCCCTATTTTTTTTTTTTAAGGTGCTTTGCTAAAGTGCACAAATCTTAAATGAGAGGGCCAAGAAGTGGACTGCATCTCCAGACTCCTAATCCCTCTCCCAGATAGATAACCACGTTGCCTCTAAGGATCAATAACATTCTCAGAAGGTGAGAACTTCCAAAAGAAAAGATTTCAGGCAAGTCTACTGAAGCCTAGGCGTAATAAGGATGATATTTACTTGAAAGGGAATGTTAATTAAATGCACATATGAGAAACAGACTTATGAGATTTTAAAAAGAAAATTATTGTAACAATTATAATGGCAATAACAATGCTATTAGAGAGAAAGCTCCTGTTGTAAACGCCCGTGTCATTTGGGGTGAATAATTTATTCATTTTAATTTCCTTAGACTGCAAGTATGCACATTATCAGCTTTACTCAGAAGAGTTTCTTTGCAATTTGGAAGGGGGAAAAATTTATAAAATTGCAGCTACTTAAGCTTAAAATCTAATTACAGTTAGAGAATCCCCTCTGCCAAACATTTTATTTCATACTGGTCCAAGTCACATATTCAACACCTGGATTTTTCTACAGCTATTAGCACCCCTGCATTTTAATTTTTCTAGGTAAGTGATGAACAGCCAGTCTAGGCTTGGTTTTTAAACAGAACCTGACGCCGAATGCATTTTTACCATCTCCTATTTAGGAAAGAAAAAAAAAGCAGGGATAAATATTCCCGCCTATGCTTTATTCTGAGAAGTATGGACCTCAGTTAGGAAAAATGATTTGTTTTAAAACAGCTTCCACCTCCTCCCTGAATATTTCGGAAAAAAAATACTTGTCAATGTCTGGTACAGGTTTTCCCTGCATCCCACAAGGTCCCCTTCAATACCTGGTGCATGGTTCTGCCTGGGGGGGGGACATCACATCAGGAGCATAAAAAAAAATAAGCAGCATCTTTTATCTGCCGCTCGGTTTCCAATCCAACGTGTTCGGATAGCTGAACTAGCTCTTTACACAATTCAGTTACAGATTTGAAGAATTTCTGTAAAACGGTTTATCTAAAGCCAATGTGATTGGGGAAAAAAATGGCAAAAGAGAAGAAAAAAATGGAAAGCCAAATAAAGCTGGGGATGCTCATGACTTGAGCAGTGGAAGCCACGATCCTTTTGTCCTCAGTGCACCCGCCACTGGGTTTCAGGCGTACATCGGGAGCCTTGGGTATGGAAAACACACCCTGTTGGATCAGTAGAACACAAACTCCTTCCTAAACCCGGAGCCAGGCTGCTTCCGACCAAGCCGTAGGCAACATGCTGCCTTTTCCCTCCATGCACTGCCAAGCAGATTGGTAAATATAGAAATAAATTCTTCAGGATTCTCCTTCTTGGGATTCTCCTTCTCAATGCTCTTATTCCTAGCAGCCCTGGGAGGTTGTTAGTTGAACGCCTTCCCATTTTCTTCAGCACTTTAAATCAAGCCATTTTCAGTTAGTCATTTTTACACTGTTTTTTAAACACTTTGTCACCAGAAGATTGGCTGAATTTGTAACAGAAACCCCACATTTGTGGCAAATAAAGCATTTTTAGACAATCATTTTGGAAGCTTCTAAATAAAAAAAAATACCATTTTACGAATAGTTTGAAGGACACAAACTTTTCATAACATCTAAGGGAATGAAAAGTCTTTTGGATCTTCCCAAAATAACGTGGGAAGCATTTTGATGTAATGTAGTAACTTCATGCCTGACATGACAGGCCAGCATCCAGTAATAAAAAAGTATCTGTATCCTTCGTTAGGTGCTGTATATGCGTGTTGTCTAATGAAGCTTGTCACTGCTAGCGTACAAGGGAAACCATACCCTGTGCAAATCTCTCTTTTCACTCAACTGGACTTTTGCCACTGCTTTCAAAGGCAGCATGTTATCTCATAATTAGAGAAAGCCCGGCAAAACCAGAAAAATAGGTCATCATGTTCAAAACAACTATGATTTGATGCTTCTGGCCAGTTATTTTCGTACACTGTGATTAATTTAAATTAATTTAATTTAGCTTGTTTTAATAATTGCAGAACTTTTATCCGGATGCCCATGCCAGATGGCTCAACCAGCCTGAAAACAGGAAAGATGCTGTAATTGTGGCAGCGTAATAACATTTATTTACTACAAGTCTGTGGTTGATGCTCGTCGGAGCTCTGCAATATTGTGCGTTGCAGTATATAGCTTCAGTGCATTTCACTTTTATTCCACAAAATCTTTTTCTTCTACAAAATTATTTGAGTGCATTTGGATTTTTTTACTGCACTTTTCCCTTTTGTGCTTCTTGTGAGAACTCCACCAGGTCTCCCCGTTCTGGGTTCAGCCTCCACGCCACTGCAAATCATCGGCGTTACTTCAGGGTTAAACTGGTGTCAGGCTCAGTTCCTGGACTAATCATTGCCTGGATGACTTTTATGCTTCAGCAATTCTCGCATAACATTGGGGTGATTTATACATCTTCAAGTTGTTAATTCCCTGATTCAGAACGGAGGAGATGTTCAACTTCTAACACAAAACCTTTCATTTTTAGAGCTGGAAAATCAGAAACTTTCTGCTTCCAATCAAATAGCATTTCCTTTGGCTTGTTCCTGCTTATTTAATTTACATTTGCACACAATAGGAAACAAAAGTATTTTTTAACCTCAGATTCAACATTAGTGATTTCCAGTGTTCCTCCTCTCAGACCTGCAAGCATGAGTCTCACTTGGCCACATGTACCTCAAAATTCATGCCAAAACTCTCGCATGATTTTTCAGAGACTGACCAGTGATGTAAGAAAGCTGGAAATATAACGGAATTAGCTTGTTTGAAGGGAAACATCTGAATTTTGGAGCAATTTTGGTGCATTCAGGTTAGTTTCTCTTCATTACTACACTGCAGATCATCTGCCCTGGTGGTTTGCTAACCCACCTGGATGCTCTTAGGCAGAGAGAGGATGGGCATCTGCCCAGCACACTCCTCCACCAGACTTACATCTTTGTGCAAATTGCCAGTGGTCTTGAAAGAACTCCTATATCCATTCTTTGCAAGCAACCCAGACATACCTTATAGTCCTGCCTTCAAAGAGGTCACGAGCAAAAATCTTGACAGCTTCAGCTGGAACAAGACCAGGAGCCCAGTACTCTGAACAAAACGCTGACTCTAACAAGCCGCGTACCAAAATTATAGATTTTCTAGAAAAATCAAATTCTGCTGCTGGTTTGCTATACTAATGGAGAAAGAGATAGTTATAAGTACACATCTTTCAGTGTGTTGATGCAAAACTTTTGTTTAAATAAAATAAATCCATCAATATGCACTTAAATGGGGCATCTGATGCTGTCATGCCCATCTGTGTTCTGCTACCAGGCATCCAAGTGCTTTCATCAAACACACCAACAGGTCCTGTAGAACCACCTTTTTTTCTCACTTCTGCCTTATGTGACAATTTCTTAGTGAAATAACAGATAACTTTTATGAAGCTTTTTCGGTAATGGGGACAGTTTTTGTTGCTGAAGTGAACCGAGTACTTTCCTTAGGAGAAGTGAAATCAGTTGATTTGAGGAGAGAATTCGTTTGCATGAACCAAAACCTATTTTCACTGAAATCAGATCAGTGGGAAATTTGCTGTGCATGCTCAGGGGCCCACATCCTAATTCCAGTTAATCAAGTATCTGGTGTATTTGGCTACTCTTTTTCTGGTCACAATTACTTTGCAAATCACACTGATTTTCTTGCATACTTAATTTTTTGTTTGTAATTGTTCAAGCACTAATTTAAGCAAACACATTTCAGATCATGATGTGTTCATGCACTATTTATCTAGATTTCAGGGGGGTTTGCTGTTTCTAAATGAGACATGCTACCCTCCTTCCTTTGAATAGATGTCTGAAAATTTCAACGTGGGCATGAATAAAAACCAAATGTTCATAATTTATTTGGAACACTTGTTTTGTTTATTGAACAAACAAAATTTATTTGGGTTTTCATTTTCCTTTCCTATCATTTATGAAAAGTCACGGGGAAAAGAAAGATAAGAAAAAATAAAGAAGACAATAGCCAAAAATACTGCTATGTCCTTTTTTTTCTGTTTGAAAACCCAATGACTGCAAAATGCCGGTCAAAGTGAAAAATAGGTCTCCTCAAGAAATGTGGTTCTGTAAAAAAACAAAAAAAAATCAATGGTGTTTCGTAGGAGGATCATGAATAATGAATGGCAAATAACAATAATAAAATATTGTGCAGATAAGAATATAGGTGCAGAACAGCTGCCTGTTGGGCAAGTACCTGATTATACAGTTTTCAGTGATAGAAAAGGACAGAGGCTTGGCTGAACTGGGCAACCATTCAGAGTCTAAATGAATGTTTGTGAATGCTGATTTTACAGCAGTTACACAGCTCTGCTTTCTTGGGAATGGATAAATTAGGGTATGATCCAACGCCCATTGAATATCAATGGAAAAATTCCCCTTGTTATGAATGGGCTTTGGGTCAAGAAGAAAATAATAACGAAATGTAAAATTAAAAGAATTAGTAGTATGGGAAAGAACGTTTGGGGCAAGTAAAGCCAGTCCATAGATGGGCTGTTCTTTAGGTATGTATAAACCTCAACTTGCTAAGCACAACTCTGAACAGGGGACCGGCATCCTGCAAATGCTTTGCGGGGTATGATGCGGAGACCTTTAGACTTTACATTTTAACAGGGATAAAATCTTTAACTGCCTCCAAATTACTATATGTAGCATGTCATTTAATATCATAGAATCACAGAATCATCTAGGTTGGAAAAGCCCTTTAAGATCATCAAGCCCAACCGTTACCCTACCCCTGCCATCCCACCGCTAAACCCTGGCCCTAAGCGCTGCGTTTGCCCGGCTTTTAAATCCCCCCAGGGATGGGACTCGACCCCTTCCCTGGGCAGCCCCTTCCAGTGCTTGACAGCCCTTTCATTGAAAAAATTTTTCCTGATGTCCAGCCTAAACCTGCCTTGGCGCAGCTTCAAACCATTCCCCCTCATCCTATCATCTGTTCCCCGGGAGAAGAGGCCAACCCCCACCTCGCTACAGCCTCCTCTCAGGCAGTTGTAGGGGGCCTTCATTTTTGGCACATTGACAGTTTTCATTTAAGTCATTCAGGAAAATTTACAAATGAACTTTCCAATAGATACCCCATTTAATTTGTCTTCATGGTGTCCCAGGCTGATTAATTATCTCCTGTAAGTGCTATGTGTATCTCAGACTTCTGTTTGACTGAATTTTTAGTGTTACCTCTTTGTTGCCTGAAAACGCACCTGCTTCTAATTATATGCAGATGATATACAATTACATCTTTAGGGGGATTCAAATGACAATGTTTCCCTGACTTTTAGTGCTGCCTTTCTGGCATAAAGCTCTAGTTTAGTACAGGTATTAACAAAGCTAAAATCAATTAATCATATAACTTGAAATACCTTGGCTTAGGAATTGCAAATAAAAAACCTGAAAGCTGGGACTTCTTAATTATGTTGGGCAAGTATCAGGGGAAGATTGCATGAATATTTTAATTTTAAGTGCTTTTAAATCACTATGGTATTTTCTTTTCAATAATTCCCATTCTCACAGACAACTGTACCAGCAGGATTTTGGAAATCAACTTAGAAATTAGTAACAGCCTCATTAGAAACCTAATTCTATGATTTACAGTCATCCAAAAAGTGGTTTTAAGCATATAAAATGATGTCTTTGAGCATCACTGAGTCTTTGAATACAGAATCAAATGTTGACTAATGAGCCATAGAAAATATTCAGCTATGGATACAAATAATGTTTTCCAAAGAAATCATAATGCGAATAATTCAAGAAACAGAAATAGGTAGAATTCAGAAAATACTTTTTTTTTTTTACTTATTTATTTCTTATCATTTTAGTAGATATCTAAGTATCTTCTGCATGTTGATGGCATGTATAGGACTAGGCCATGTCAAAACACTTGTGTGTACGGAAGCATTACTCCCTGCATACCGTATTACCAGTGCCACTTTC
>NW_009258485.1:35604-65809 GCF_000687185.1 Egretta garzetta | reverse complement strand
TGCTCCTACTGCCAGGTGTCTTCATCCACACGCTGCCAGATCTGCAGGCAAGTTGCCAGGATGATATGTCATGCCAGGAAATACTGCATTTCCACTAGCCATCTCAAGCTCGACAAGGAGAGATTAACGGATGCTTCGAGTCAATTTTTGATTTACATAAACCATTTTGTAGTGACATGATTAAAGATGGCAGTTCAGCCAAAACTGCAGATAAGTTTTTTGTTGTTTAATAGCTCTGCGGTAGCCTTAGTAACAATAAAAGAATAATGTTGTTAAGAGCATACGGAGATTGGCAAAAGGCATCCATTCTTGGTACAGAACAACAAATTTACTGGTGAACCAAAAATACCTGCTGCACACTTTTTGGCATAATTTATTTATACCTTATCTATTAGCTAACGCAGAAAGATAATTGTCTTTCCTGGCTACCCTAGGCGTGAGACCGGGATTCCTCTGCTACCTTTGAATCAACCCCAAATATTTATCTACAAGGTCTCATAGCTCATACAGACACTACAGGATTGATCAAAAAATTTTGGGTGAGGGTCTTGTCTTCAAGTGGAAGGTGATTGATGTAACCAGGTACAACAGCCATAGCTTAGTGGAGCACTGATAGCTAATTTTGTGCTTTGTGCTACATTAATACTTACGATTTATGCTATTTAGCTGGGAAAGACACGCACCGACCTGTGCTTTAGAGGGTCTGGCTCAAATGAAGAGGGAAATGGTTGTTTCATTATACGGTGGCTTTCATCATTTCATGCCCGTTGGTAAAAATGCTTGCAAACCTCTGGGCTGAGTGATTACTAAATGATACTTTCCACATCTGCCCTTCCATTACACTCTCTGTCCATCTTGTCCACTTATCACAGTGTGTAACTGAGGCTTTGGAGCTATTTATTATAATTTTCAGTGGAACACAATTGACCTTGTGTTTGCAGAAAACTTCTTTTGACCTATCCACTTTAAAGAAAAAAAACACCTCCAATCAGTTTATAATGGTGAAGCAGAGGGAGAAATATAATGGTGTTGATGGAATGGTTATAAGAATACTTAGGCTGCATTTTAATTCAGTCATGGTGTGGTTTGTGCCTGATAAAATTCCTGTCAGGAAATTTTTTAAGCTGACCTCTTCAAAGTAAATCACAGCGTGATTCACTGTACGCCACACAGCCAGTTTTCATAATCACAGCGTGTGAGATAAAGTAAAATTGCAGTGAGGCATGCTACTGGAGGACAGCTGTGAACTATGATCCCCCTAAGAATGAGCAGAGGAATTCAATTAATGTTCCACTTTTTAAGAAGAATCGGTGAGGATGCATTGTATTTGTTCAGAATAGGAAATGACATTCAGAACTTCAGCGTTTCAGGTCCTAGCACGGCTACCATTCCTCTAGAGGTGATTTTGCTAATGAAAAGGCCATGGTCCCTCTCCACCTGTGGCTTTCCGTGGTGGTCTGTGGCCATTGCTGCATTGCCAAGTAATGTGATACTGTAAGAACAGATATAGGGGGTGAAATATTCGGTGCTGACCACCCAGTGGCCACACTATATATGTTTTAAGGGTTTTCATGTTGGAGTAACACTAGTCCTCCACGTGCAGCAGCGACTCCAAAGCCAGTCCATATGTGAACTAACATGTGCTAAGTGGACATAGTTCAACTCATAGAATCATAGATCATAGAATCGTTTAGGTTGGAAAAAACCTTTAAGATCATCAAGTCCCACTGCTAAACTTCCACTGCCATCACACCACTAAACCATGTCCCTAAGCAGACTCCAAGACAAATGGTTACCCAACTAGACATGCAACTGCTTTGGGCCTGGCCTGAGAGGATAAGCTGACACCATCCACGGATTATGAAACATCCCATGGCATGGCAATACTTAAATGATGTACAAAGTGTGCTTTTTGATCCTGTAAACTGTTGGTGAATTCCACACTGGTGATTTGAGAAGACACGAATTTTAATGTCGAGTTTTACCCTGTAAGGTGATTTGCAATAAAACCACTTCAAAGAAGAAACAGCTTTAAAATCCTTCTTAACTTAAGCTCTTCTTCCTTCTCCCCAGACTTAATGCAGTTTTATTTACTTTTTAGATAGGGATTCACTTATAGGATGGTGTTGGATGATTGCTTCAGACAGGCTCTGTTAAAACTATATTTGCTTACTGCATATGGCATGTTATGAGGTTTAAGACAACTTTTAAAGGAAGAAAAATCAGCTGCAGTTGCTGATATTTTCAACCGTATGGTCCTAATTTCCTCAGATTCAGGGATCAAAACGCAGAGGGAGAGAATGCTGAAATAGCAGACACATTTATAAATTTTATAACAGCAAATACGAGATAGAAACCAGACCCTTACCCGCTAGTGGTTTGAGTGCAGGCAAGGCAAATAAACAGAAGTTGAACACAATTTTTTTTTTTCTAGTGAAATTGCATAGACAAAAGGAAATGAGAAGACACAGATTCTTCCCTTCCTCACCCCATCCAGTCTCTACCCAGGTATCGCTCCTCACCTTGGTGGGAATGGCTGAATCCTGTTTCTTGCAAGGAAAGGGACATCATTATCTCCTTACTGTGAAGCTTGAATTGATTGCAACTGGGGTTGCTGGCATATGCCAATTTTCTTCACATTAAAATCAGACTTTTTTCCACCGAGACACCGTGGGAAATACGCACCCGGGCCTGTGGGAGTACAGTCAAACTCCAGAAAAAGAAATGAAAACAACATCATAGTTATTTATAGGGAAGATCCTGATGAGTCTGGAGTCATGAGTTGGACTGAATCACTTTCTTGTATTTTTTCACATCTTTGCTTAAGTTCCTATTGCCTCATGTCCAGCTATCTACATTGGTGACAGACGGTAAAGATGTTTGATTTGTCCTTGTGCAATTTATTAGCACACGTGCATTTTACAGTCTGTTTAAACACTGAGAGGGTGGGCAGTGGAGAAGAGGGCTGGTATTCCTTTCCTGATGGCAGCTGAACATGTTCAGGCTGGAGAAATAGGATGGAGCTGTGGCAGAGACTAAGCTGTGGTTTATGGGCAGACTGAAAGACCTCTGGGAAGTATGGTCTTTTTGGAAAGGACACAAAGTTAACCTTTGCAGGTGGTGGGAGAAGGGAGACTCCCAAGAGGACAGTTTCTCAAAGCAGGTAAAAAAGCAAAGCTGGATATCGTTCCTGGGGGAAGGGACCTATCCTGCAAAGACATAAGGAGCAAGCAATTTTATAGTCTTCAGTGTCATCTGTCCCATCTAGTGGAGCTAAGACTTCCCTATGTATTGAGTTCTCTCTCTTGTTCTGTTTAGTGGTTTTGTGTTACAATAAACATTTATATAAATATATAAAGCTTTTATATATATATAAAAACTACTTAAGGTAGCACTTATAGACCTTTAGGGTCTCTTCTTGTAAATGAGCATGATGAAAGTGTGTCCAGGTGTTTCTATAAGCGAGTGAGAGAGAAGATGTATTTCAGCTCAGACTATAGCTCTGTAGATAGCCCTCACAGCCCTCTTGGAAAGGAGGACATCATCCTTCCAATTTGCTTGAGGTTCCTTCTCCTCTGTACTCCTTTCAAGGTAACAGCCGCAAAAGGCACACAAGAGAGAATCAATATCCTTTGCCATTTTTTCTTACTCATTTTGCTTATAGTTTGGTTGCGTTCCTGTATTTTCAGCTTGACTTCAAAGTACTTTCTCAGAATGATTCCAGAAAATGAAGCTCTGGTCTTAAGTTATTAGATTCCTTCTGACTTCAGAGGAGCCATAATTTTGCAAGTGTCAAACCTGGTCTTCTGGTGGTAAGCTCTGTTACCATGATGTGAGAGGGCAGTGAGACATCTGCTGTTGTCAGACTCCTGAATCCTGAGAAGACAAACCACAGAGCTACAGGAAGATCAGCCACCTATGTACCTATCTAGTCAAAAGGCATTTTATCCCCAGATGAGTTTTAACAGCAATATCAGTTAATGTCCAGGGAATTTGTAGCATTTCCATAGCAGCCAGTGACATAGAATCATAGAAACATGGAATGTTTTGAGTTGGAAGGGACCTTTAGAGGTCATATAGTTCAACCCCCCTGCAGTGAGCAGGGACATCTCCAACCAGATCAGGTTCCTCAGTTAAAGATGTCCCTGCTCACTGTCAGTTAAACATGAGATGATAGAATTTAGAGGACAAACAGAATGGGAAACACAAAACTGCAGAAAATACCCTGTTACAGGAAGAAATCCTGATCCCCACAGGTGACTAATTACAAGATAAAATTTCTCCCATGGAAAAATCAGAGGATGCAAAATGACGGAAGGAAAATCCGCAAACACACCTGCACACATACACTTGCAGATACACTGGCCCACACTCCTTATTTTCTTGAAATATATATTCATTTACTGTTGTGCAATGTGTGGATAAAATGTTAGCAAGGCAGGATTGGCTCCCTGAGTCACCCCTCCAAAGGTGCCTAATTTGACCATCCCCATATTCTAGCAATCTCACTCTCTCATTGATTCCCTCTTGTCATGGAAGATATTCACAACATCGTTGATACCTTGCAAAATTATAACAATACCAAGGCTGCCCCAGAACCAACAGCTGGAAAAATGGGCTTGCTGCTTTAAGGTAAGTTTTGATATTAAAATAATTCTTCACAAGGTAAAGAAAAAGCCACTATAACTTGCCACACTTTGATAGTGTAATCTATAGTGCTACATACTCATAGGGACCCTTTAAGAGTTCAGATCGTTGGCCTTACGCTTATTCTTGTCCAAGTGGTTGTGCACACCTCAGCTTTCATTAAAAGCACAATTTCTTTCATCATGAGCTTTTTAACACTTTAACTTTGACTTTGGAAATCTTTACATGCAATCAGCACAGAACCCATTTTTACCAAGGCTTTCTTATCACTAATTCTTCTTTGTATTCTTTATTGTGGTGGTTATGTATCTCAGAAGATCAGCATGGTGAATGCTCGGCTGCCACTAGCTGTGATTGTGTTTTAGGCAGGCATGGGTAGCAAGAAGAACTTCATTCAGTGTAGAAAATAAATAAATTACCACATGCATTTCAGTGCCTGCCAGAAATCATCTTTCTATTTACAACTGAATGACCTGAATTACCTTTTTACATGTATAGGTGAACGGAGGTTCTGTAGGTAATCAAAAGACCATTGCACGATTTTGGATGCTGATCTCTGAAGTAGAATGGCAAGAAGGCCAGAACTGTGTTTAGTGGAAAATTCAGGTTTCAAAATATATTTTCTATCCTGATGCAGAACAGAACTGAAGTTTTACAAATGTGTTTTCAGTTACATGTATAAAACAACCCCTTGCCTTCCCTAGGACACACCAACAGTCTGGTGTCTGGAGCCCTGCTCTGAGGTGTGGGATGACTGGATTCAAATTCCTCGTCTGCTCAAATGGGATAGAAAGAAGTCAACCCGGGCGTTCACCTTCTCAGAGTCTCCTGGGTTATTCTGTTATATTGGGCATTTTCTTGGGGAATACTAAGAAAAATTGCATTTGGGAAAATTTTCATTTGGACAAATGATTTCAAGTCTTGCGTGCACGTGTGTGCTAAGGTGTCCCTTTTCTCTTCCCCTTTGTGCACTCACTCCGCTCTTTGCTAACCCGGTGTGAGTATGGCTCTGGGCGCCTGCTGGCACAGTGGCACATCCTTCTTCGGACAGAGGCAGCTCACGTGCTCCCCAGCAAGGTTCCCTAACAGCTACAGCCCCTGTGCCTTCATGAGATATGCCTCTGAGCTCGAGAAACCCTCATTAAAATTGCAGGTATCCGACACATAATTGTTACGATCTACAAATTCCCCAGCCAGCTCCCTTCTGACAAGATTCGATATCATGTAATGCAAAATGCATAGTTATCCTTTTTAAAAAAAATATATTATAGCGTATTGGCTCCCGTCATCAGGCCATACTCTGGAACCGATGAGATTGCATGTGTTTGTGGCATGCACCACCTAAATTTTATAGGGTGCCTTCCACTCTTGATTTTCAGCTGCAACAACCCACCAAAGATGTGCTGTTTCACAGCTTGGGGCTCTAAGTCACAGGCGTTAAAGTGCATATTGGAAGAGTAAATTGGGTTTTTTACTGTAAAGTGAAGGGAAGTCATAGTTGGGGTAGAGAAGAAATAATAAATCTGCTTTCTGGAACAAATAGCAGCTCTCATGGTTTCCAGCAATAAAATCAGGAAGAAAGGCCTAAAGACATGAACGTTTAAACAAACAAGTAGAAGATCATAAAGAAGAAATGACAGTGGGAGCTTGGAAAACCGTTGCCAACTTTCCAAGAAAGCCTCCTTTGTTTGTTTGGGTTGGTTTTGTACAGGAAGGAGGTAGGGGGAGAGAAAGCGTTTCAAATAAGGGCTTCCTAACCACATGGGTTGAAGCAGGAGACTATGCTTTCATACTGGTTGCATGCAGAGAAATAGTTATTTTAAAAATTTAAAGGGGCAGCTGTTGAAAAATAAACAGGGGGCAGAAAACCAAAGAGTAATTAACAACCTAACAGCAGAACCTCTGAAATTTGAAGCTTTGGGGAAGAGTAAACAACCAAAAATATGTCACTGCTAGATGTTTCCCTACCAAAAGAAAAGTTCAGGAAGAGGACATTGCCCAAATCTCTTATTCATGCCTTCTATACTCCCGGGTGTCCAGAGGCTCAACTATATCCACAGATGTATGTGTGTTTCTCGTCTAGGCAACATGAGCTTTGGTTCCTGGGGTCTGTGCTTTGTAACCCGCAGTGTAGCTCCTTCCTCCATACTCCTGTGATAGCCAAAAGCCCACATGCAACCTTCTGTCTTGGATGTAGATCTGCCTTCCTAAGTTAAATGCTTGAGGAAGGAAAGTATAACTATATTGCCTCGCTTGCTTTCTTTGTTTCATTCAGAACCCTTTTGCAAGTCTACACCAAACCTTAATCCAACAGAGGTTCAACAGAGACATCTCTGTTAGAGACAGGGCCTGCCACAAGACTGAAAACGCTCCATAAATATGTTACTTATTTTTCACATCTAGTGTATTCTCTTAAAATCTCTGCACTTTATTTGGAAGCTGAGCAAAATGGACTAGACTCCACTGTAATACTTCGTTAACTTTGGTGGAGTGACACCACTCCTTTGGTGTGCTATGTTATTTAATACTTAGCCACAGACTCCACTGTCAAATGCCAGCACTCTTTCTAGAAAAAACACTATTCATGCTAAGAATTCACATCGCCATTTAATTATTAATTGTGCTTTAATTGGCTGTCATAAATTCATTTGCCCTTTTATCTGCAACAATGATTCTTTGGAATTGTTATGACTGCCTGCAAGTGTGAGTAATGAGTTTGACTTCAATGCAAAGACGTTAGAACAGCATTGCTGTTACAGCTGAGGCGACTGAAGGAAGTCAAGTTGTGGTGGCAGTGGAAGGATGGAGAAGTAGCAACCTTCCAACGTTTCAAAGCATGATTATTTCACACCAGTTACGTGTAGACCAGCCAGCCAGGACCATGACTGAAATCTATTTGTGTAAATGAAAATTAATAGAAAATAAAGGTAAAAAAAATTAACAAAGGAGCTAAAAGGTGGTGCCTGGATAAAAGATGGGTCAGCTGGCGGGTCAGGTAAACTGGGGTTACTGTGCATAGCTGAGGTTGAGCCATAAGTCTGAGATGGCTTAATGCAATGTGATACCAATACGCAATATAAACCTGTCAGGTAATGCTTTATAAAAGCCGCATGGTTTCTGAGTGTATGACCACAGCACACTGCAGTTAAGGAGAAGAACTCTTCAGAAAGTAGTCCTGGAAGAGATGCTCTATGCTCAGAGTCAGTCCCCCCAGTGTGGCCAGTCTGGCAACAGATTCTTAAGCCCAGCAAAGTCTCACATCCCTTCCCGTCACTCCTGCACACCACAAGACACAAGCTCCCCTACAAAACACCCTATAACAAACACAGATACTTGCACAAAATGCCAAAAGCCACAAAACTATATGGAAGTGCATAAGAAGAGATCATTTAGCTAATGTATAGCTATATATATATAAAATCTGTAAAAGTGTATATTATTCCCTGATTTCGCTAATAAGTTTTCTACTGGAAAATGCATGCAATGAACTTAATAACATGTCCCAGGCCAGTACTAGAAACAGCTGCTGACTTCTGTACGAGCAAGTTGGCAGCAGATTTGATCCAGGTCAGTAGTTAGAGCAAGAACATCCAATTGAATTACATAACTTGGCAAACTCCTTCCTTTTCCAATCTCCTGCATATTCAATGTACCTTCCTCCTAGCAACTTGAAAGTACAGGCTTGGGGGGAAGACTGAGCTTTAACTTTGGATTTTCTACATCCTGCTCTGAAATAACCTCACCTCCTATCACCATGTCCTACACGTTCACTCGAAAGAAGCTCCTTTCGTACACCGCAGACTTTTTGCTCACATGGATCCAACCAAGCTGAGGGCCAGATGATACCTGGCTCCATTTGCAAGGCGGCAACTTCCCGTCACGCTTGCTGCTACAGACATTGCTCTCCATCTCCAAGGAAACAGGCAGGGAGGGACACTTGCATTCCCCAGGCACTTTCCAGAGATGCCTGGGAAAGACTGGGGTCCTCTCTCTAGGGCAACGAACTGGGATATTCACATTCTTTCACCGCTGTCACTCCCAAGCTGTTGTGTGACCTTGGGGTGAGTTGTTTTGCCCTCTCCCTTTTTGGCATTTCTAATGTTTAACTCACTCAGAAGACTTGCTTTCTGCCTTTTTTTTTCTTTTCTTTTCATTTTTTTCTTATACTACATTTAAAAAAAAAATTCAAAACACCGAGATTTTATGACATTCTGAAGTTCTCCAGCTTCTGCTTCTAACAAAGTGAAAATGAAGGGAAAATAACAAACTCTAGTGTCTGCCACGGGCATCTTCAAAAAGCATCCCTGGTGTCCTAAGGGAATTAATAGGTCTGAATGCCAGAGGAATGCAAAGAATGAAACTCCATCCTGCTACAGAATTTCTCTTTCTTGCAACAAACAGCAGTGAAAAAGTTCTCAATCTCTTTACGCATCCGCATGTGTTGGGGGTGGGTGTTTTTAATTTCATCTTTAACCGAGAGGGTCAGCCTGACACAGGAAAGTTTTGGAGTTTTTTTTCCTCCTGAGACATCTTATCCTGTGTGTTCGGCAGCTTCTGCCTCCAGCCCACCCACCTGGCTGGCACCCTGCCATGCACTCCACTAAACCGCACTCACCGCTTTCGCACCTCAGGGTGTTGAGAGGCTTCTCTCTTGGCAAGGACGGAGCAAGGAATTTATGTCTGAACGCTGCTGAATGATAGGAAGGTGGAAAAACCCCACAGAAGCACAAATAAAGCAGCAGCAAGGAATCCCCCTCTGATCCTAATCTATTGTTCCGTGAGGAAAGCAAGAGATGCCAGACAGCCCAAATCTCCTATTTCTGGCTTGTGGTCTCGCTTTTTAAAACCTTGATTCTAACACGTGGAAGACGGAGATGATCCTCAGATCAAGGGGATGCAAAGAGAATTAATCAGGGCTCAAAAGGTGCTTGCAGGAGTGCCAAATATTTGGACTCATGAAAAAATAAATACAATACTGCCGACGTTTTAAGGGGGATACTGAATTCATCAGCTGAAGTTGTCAGTGTCTGTTGGGGAAGCTCTTTTGATTCAGTCCTTTCCCCTTTGTACTTCTGTTCAACGTTGCATTGCGTGTGTGGGAATCCATTTGCACATGTCCCCACTAATTGTAACTGCCTCAATTTTTGGGCGCTCATTGCCTTTACTGGGTTGGGAATATCTGCAGACTTCATTGATTTCAACCGAATTTGCTGGCATTGAGCACCTTTGGAAACTGGCAGCCTTGTCAGTGTTTCACGGCATCCAGAACCAAGATTTTTACAGATTTAATGTTTCGGTCAAGGAAACATGGAAGTGATGTTATTATAAAGCATGAAAAGGAAGCCAGAGCCCAAAGTCCCTGATTTAAACTCAGAAAAGTATTGTTCTGAAGTATTCCTAGTGAAATGGCACGTTTTCTATTTTATTTAAAGGAGACACAGCATATTTTCATTACCAGTAGTAAAAATTTCTTAATGAAAAAGAAGCAATGAACGCACATCCTTCTTACCCGCAAACTCCCATCATTTCATGCAAGTTTTACATAGCCTAACTTTCCTATAGCACTGATATCAGACTTTATTCTTTAGTAATTACTGGAAGTGCACACAGTCATTAAGCATTAGTGCTTTTTCATCTCTCTGAAGGATTGAAATTTCCATGTCTAGGATGAGCGGTATTCTTTGCCTTTGATTCATTTAAACTCAAAGCGTTTTGCACTCAGAGCAAGTGCAATAATTTAAACAGAGTGCTTTTTCTCAGCAGAGTCTCAGCGTCTCTAGTTACAACAGCCTCAGAAACGTGCACTGTCTCAAGCACTTGCAAAAGCAGCAGCTCACGTTAGCATCCCGTGGTGGGTCACATGTGCTTGCATGATCCTCCCTTCAGTTTAGCCTTGCATTCACCTCCTCATGGGAGCCTACGGGTGAGCTCGGCTGCAAATCGCCCACCAGCAGCTGAAGACTCTTCAACTCCATCAAGACCTCCATCTTACTTAACCTTTGTGTGCTTGGAGACATGGAGAATGGGAAACAACGATACACATCATTAGGGGACTGGAGCATCTCTCCTACGAGGAAAGGCTGAGGGAGCTGCGCTTGTTTAGCCTGAAAAAGAGAAGGCTGAGAGGGGATCTCAAAAATACTTACAAATATCTCAAGGGTGGATGTCACGAGGACAGAGCCAGACTCTTCTCAGTGGTGCCCAGCGCCAGGACAAGGGGCAATGGGCACAAACTGAAGCAGAAGAGGTTCCAGTTGAATGGGAGGAAGAACTTGTTGACTTGGAGGGTGCCCGAGCCCGGGCCCAGGCTGCCCAGGGGGGCTGTGGAGTCTCCTTCTCTGGAGATATTCAACCCCCGCCTGGACGCTGTCCTGTGCCCCCTGCTCTGGGTGAGCCTGCTTGAGCAGGGGGGTGGCACTGGGTGAGCTCCGGAGGGCCCTGTCAACCCCTGCCAGTCTGGGATTCTGGGATTCTATGATCATGAATCATAGAATCACAGAAAAATGGGTTTTCTTGTAGTTGTGCAAATGAATTTGAGTTTACATTGATTTATTTGTGGTTTGTTTTTACATTGTGTCAAGCTTCCTTCAGGTGTAATAGGTAATTTTTGTCACTTTTTTTCAGGCCAGATTTACCTGCCTGCATTGCCATCACTGTCCATGCTGTGTGGCTGATTTTAGGGGATCAGCTTCCAGACGAAAGCACTACTCAGTGTGAGGAAGAGGGGCTGAATGACACCTGCACGTGCTCACTGAAACCCTGCATCGCTCCATCGGCGGATGGAAAGCCTCAGGGCAGTGCTGCAAACCTCAGCGCTGTCTCTGCCAGCTGCAGATTTTCCAGCCTTAAACAGATTTGTAGCAATCAGCAGTTCCCAGTTTCCAGAGGGACACAGCTACGTGTTCCTGGATCATTGCTAGGTTTTTTCATCTGAAAGTTCTTTCTCACAAAAAAAAAATAAAAAATAAAAAAAATAAAAAAGAAGCCAGGGCAAAACCTCACACACTTCAAGAACTGCCTCTTTTCTAAGGTTCCCCTGAGCCTACCCAGTGTCCATCAGCCTGTTATCACAGCTGCCCAGCATGGTGAGCCCTCTCTGAAAACCAGACGAAAACCAGAAGAAATAAAACATAGGAAAAAAAAGAAAAAAAAGGAGAATGGAGCGATGGTCTCAGAAAAAGATGTTCCAAAATTTTAATGCAAGACAAGCTTGCATATTCCAAAAGCTTTACACCAGACTTCGTTTGTATTCTTTTATATTTCCTGGTGGAAATAGCATATCTATTGAGAAATGGTTGGTTTAAAAAAAACTCCTCTGAGAACAAAAATGCCCTTTGAAATTATTGACTTTTGCCATGTGGCCTATATTTTTAGTGCAAATATTTTTAGTGCAAACATGAGGCTAATTTATTACTGCAAAATACACAGCACTGCAAACACACAAGGATGTGAAAAGAAAAAAAAAAAGTATGTGTTTATTCCACACAACAAAATGGAAACCATTTCAATTTTATGGAAAATAATTTCCCTGTGTTTTTACCTGTTACACTTAGATGTGTCGAACAATTTTAACATACAAGTTCTGACATACTTTTGGAATTACAAAACCTAACCAGAAGCCTGAGCTGCCAGGTTATGTAATGCAGGAATGGGAGCAATTGAGGTCAGGCAAAAGCTGATGCTTGTTTGATATTAAGATTATCCAAATAAAAGCAACACTTCTAAATTGCTAATTTTTAGGAATCCTGGGGTGTACATGGCGAGAGAACAAGTGCATTCAAGAAAAAATAATAAACCCCCTAAAGTAGCTGACAACATAAAAGGCAAAAGAAAATACTCTCTCTTACAGGTATTTAAAGTCAGAAGCATTTGTTGGAGCTTGATGTGACTTGCAGATGAAAAGAAAATTGGTGAGTCTTAAATATGCACAGGTATACACAGGAGAAAAAAATCACAGATATGCCACAGGAATGTCACTGAAGCCCTTTCCAACTCAAGCTCTTCAACTAATTGATCAGTACTTAGCAAAACCCACATCCCACATACAGCGACTAGCACAAGAGCCAGGAGACCCTGGTGGTAATGACTCCTGATGGAGACCATGGAGGGCAGGTCCCAATAAAGGACAGAAGCTCAGAGAAGAATCTGTGTAAAATTGAAGAATATAGCTCACAAATTATGAATCACACAACCCCTGCCTCTGTTTTTAACTCTGCCTAAAAGCATCTCAAACATGCATCTCCTCATACAGATCCACCTGTCCCGTAACAAGAATTTTAACATCTGTCCCTGACTTAAGCTGGAGTCAAGGAATGCTGAGGACCCCCAACTAACACCACCTTCATAAGATACCCAAGGATAGGTATGATTGTGGTCTTTTCCTTAAAATACAGTAACGTAGTGAGCAGTGCATTCGTCCAAGAGTTGTGAGCCCTGAGCTAAAATCCATCCTCAGCCTGGAAGCTCCTTGCAGAAGATGACAATAATCATCAGCTGACACATATGGATCATATATGGGGCCATGCAGAAGTATTACAGGTACTTGCCGTCATGCTGTTTTGAAGCTCCTACTCTTTGAAGTCAGGGTGCCAGGAAAGATAATCATGTCAAAAAGAGGTGACTGCAAATTTTTGGGGAGAGATCCAAAAAAAAAGGTAATTCTGGATTCTCTCTAGCTGATCTGGACAGTTTAAGCATGTTATATGTCAGCTGTTAAACTACAGAAACTGTCCAAGGAAGCAACTGCAAACCAGACCTTCCCACGTCAAATGAAGCCCCAGGCCAGAGAGACACGTTTATGCCATTTTTCTCTCCGGTACACATGTATCGAGCAGTAGCATTGAGAAGTGAAGTACAAAGGACCCAGAATAGCCCAAAGCTGAAAAAGATTAAACTTCTGTTCTGTGAGGTGAAAGATGTGGGCTGAAACCCTTTCTGAATGAAAGGGGCAGTGAACTAAGTCTTCTGCTTTCATGTCGAGCTCTTCAGCCACCACTAAACAACGCGGAAGGTGAGTAGTGCCACAGCACAGTTTTAAAAGACAGCAGTGAACTCCCATCATATTTTTCGAAGAGAGGGAAGCTATTTCAGTAAACCCCTTTTATGCAAGGACAGCTTAAATGTTTGTACATTCTTAATGCAAGGACCTGGCATATCCATCTAGCTTTGGCATTTATACAGGGAATAATCCTTCAAAGCATCAGGTTTGTTCTGTCTCCTTACCAGTCTGTACAAACCCAGGCACCGTGCCAGGTGAACAGTACTGACCCCCTGGGGCTGAACTGGGCCGAGATGTCAGAATATGAAGATGACAGTGAACGTACCAATGGAATAGGGTTTAGAGAGAATGAAACCCACATTTAAAGTGTAGCAGAAACACTGTAGAAACCACGGACTAGCTCATCATTCACGAAGCAGCTTTGAAGACAGACAGATGAGGAATGCATTAAGCTTAGTGCTGCCAAATAACTGGATTGGTGGGCACAGTCATCGCTCTGTGGTCCTCCCATCCCCTAAATTACAAGGAACTTGCACAAGACTGAGGTGACTTGCAAGACCAAAAGGGTGCCAAATGCTAGAAAACCGGGTCTGGAACAGGCAGAAGCTGGGATCCTTGGTCCTTGATGTTGCTGAATAGCAACAGCCGGAGCATGGACACCCAAGTTGGGGCACCTCTACCGCTGCATCAACTGTTCAACGCCTCCTCTGCCCTCAACAGTGGGTGTGACACCTCTAACGTGGTCTTGCTTCAGCTCTGGTTCAAACCTCACAGGTGGGAACCAGAGCTTTCCAGAGTTTAAGAAATTCAGGAGACTTCTCTTGAATATCCCACCCCGAAGAGAGAGTTTCATGCTTCGCTGGCTCATTTTTGTCAAAGATGCTCTGTATTTAAGGGTACTCTGATTTAATCTCAGCGAGTTTAATTTTGTTTTGATACTTGTGGAATAACCCCCAAATGATTTTCAAAGGGCATGTTTATTTTTTATATCGTGTTATCCCTCTTCTTCTGGGCAGTGTGTGTAGCATAATTACTTTGCCCATTTGCCATGCTCAAGTGGTCGGTACAATTTTGCTGGCTCTCAGTGTGTCTATTTGTTTAACATTCCTTATGCTGAAGGAAACTAATGTCGTATTAGATGCAGTTCTGTGGCAGGTTCACCAGGTCAGCGGCGGGACATTATTATATCAGATTGCAATATAATACTAAACTGCATTTGCTTAATCGTGTTCTATCTTCCAAGGGGTAAATGCTCCCATTTTCTCCATTATTTTCCAACTATAACAGGCTCAAAAAATGTCAACACCGCTCTGAAAATACAAATAAACATAATGCCCCATTTCAGAACTACAAGGCAACAAATCAGATTTTTGCCCCAGAAAAAAGGCTCCAAGAAATACACAGAATACACAAAGCCAGTGGCTGTATGTATTTATTTTTAAAGCAGTTTCATTGGAGCACTTTGATATGAGCATAATTAATTGTTCCGTTGTGCAACAGAGGGGGACAGATAGGAGAAAAGTATTCAGACCATTTATGCAAATAAAAGGCTGACCAGTTTGTTGCTGAGATTTTTGTAACTCGGTTCTGTTCAGAACGTTCAGGTGGATGCACTGATATTTATCACAATGTGGGCAGGAGACAAAAGCTTCCCAGATACTGTAAAGCATGCCAGAACAGTCTCAATGGGACTGCTCTCACAAACATTTTGGAAAGCTCTCTTTTCAAAAAAATCACTTTGCTAGTGGATTATATGGTGTTGTGGCCATGTCTCATCCTTGCATGTGATTGGATTTAGTGGGTCAGTGAAATGATTTTGGAAGACACAGAAGTTGTGCCCTGTCTGCATCATGGGATGGTCAAAGGGGGAACAGAGGGAAATGTAACGGTAATCTGAAAGTGATTGCACATCCTAATGCTAGAGGCTGGGAACCTTCAAAGGCTTGATTCAGTTTGTAAAAAAATGGCTGATACAACTTATAAGGAAATCTGGGGGGCCGGAGGGGGGGGAGAAAATAAAGGATTTTCTTATGTTAGAAATGTGCCATACAAAGATGCTGATATAACCTACATGGATAGGCTGTCGATAATCTGCTATGTTCTCCTTGAGAAGACAAGTCTAGCAGTAGAAAAATCTTTCTACTAAAGATAGTTTGGTGTCAGAGCAGGGAAGAAGATGGATTCTTCATCACTATGTACTTTAAAGAAGTGCTTAAACCAGTCTTTGTCAGGGGCAGTTAAAACATATTCAGTTTGCCCTCAAAACATCGGTTTTACCTCTGTGACTGGATCCTATAGCAAGATCCATACAGCATTTCCCAAATAGGTTTTCATCAACACGTACAAATATCTTAAGGGTGGAAGTCACGAGGACGGAGCCAGACTCTTTGCAGTGGTGTCCAGCAACAGGACAAGGGGCAATGAGTACAAACTGAGACATAAGAGGTTTCAACTGAATATGAGGAAAAACTTCTTTACTCTGAGGGCGCCCGAGCCCTGGCCCAGGCTGCCCAGGGAGGCTGTGGAGTCTCCTTCTCTGGAGATATTCAAACGCTGCCTGGACGAAGTCCTGTGTAACACGCTCTAGGAGAGCCTGCTTTAGCAGGAAGGTTGGACTGGGTGATCACCTGAGGTCCCTTCCAACCCTTGCCATTCTGCGATTCTGTGAGATGCAAGTGGATTCAGAAGGGAACAGGAGCATGGCTTTCAAGCTGCACCAAGGCAGACAGTGCAACATAATTCCCTTTTTGATTATGAAGTGCCTGTGCCAGCTCTGAATGCCTCATGGAGCAGGTATTGCACGGAAAGCTTCTCTCATCCAGTTTATTACAGCTGTACGGCAGCTTGGTGGATGCCACATCTTAAGGGCAAGAACTGAGGAGTTTACAAATGGATGACTTCAAGCATAAGTTTGTCAATTTGAAATTAAAGCCAAAGGTGTAACGGTTGTTTTCAGAACCAGCGTGGTTTATCTTGGTCATTTGATCAGGAAGGAAGATATGCCCACTGATAAAAAGGGATATACTTAAGAGTTTAAGGAAATTGCTTCTCTTATTATAGCAAAGTTGTTGGTTACTCCACAAGCTAGCAGGACTACTGCATAGTTATTAGTGAATAAAAGTAAATCATTGCCTGCACCCACAAACCTCATAGCTGGACAGGACAATACATGTGGAAATCATTCAAACTTACTGTTCATTTATTTAAGTACTTACAGTAATATTCATGATTCATGATGATTTAGAAAAAAAAGTAATTGCAATCAAGAAAGCTCAAGCTATGAATTGATTAGCAGCCTCCTTTATTCCCTTCCTTCTTTCCTCCCTCTCCCTTTTGTACAGCAAAAGGCAACGGAAAATGAATCCCACTAAGCCGGCATTAAGAGGTGCAACCTGCATGATTAGAGGCAGTTGTCTATTTTGTCACAGCAATAAGCCAGAGGGCAGAGAAACATCTCCAGGATGCTAGAGATCAGAGGAGAAAGAAAGGGTGCAAAGGCTAATAAAGTATATTGTTGGGCTCATATTTTGTCAAAATAGGAGGAGGAGAACAGCTTTCCAGCCATCTAACTTTGAAACTGTCCTTACAGAGCAAAACCTCTACTTGCTGTTTAATGGTGCTCTTCAATGCATTATTTATGTCCTCTCAAGGACATAATGTAGTGATGAGGTAACCACTGCTGTCAACAGCTGCTGCTGGCTTGGGCTTCAGGATGCCCTCGTGATGACTGCTTCCCTCTCACACTGACCATGAGCTGAAAGCTACACAAACAATGTGTCTCGGACAAGAGAAATATGTAACATTTCAGAGGTAAAAATCAGAAAACCTCACCTTTTATTTTTCCATTTTTAGATACCAGCAACTGCAAAGTGCTGTGTTCTTTACACCGTATGCTAACGGGTGAGCACCAAACCCAGTGCTATAGGGTACACCGTGTCTTACTAAGCCTCTTGGAAAGTAGTGCTTTGACTGTGAGTCAAAGCAGCTGAGTTTATTTAAATTAGGTGACTTCTTGAAATTCCTAGGCAAACGTTGACTCTTGAGACAGTCAATTTGTATCAGTTTTCACTGATGCATAATAAAATTACCCCCAGAAATCAACCTCAAGGTATGGGTAAACAGCCACCTGTGGCTGGGTTACCACGAGTTATAGACCATTCTCTCAACACCAGCCACTGCCTGTAAAATGACCCCGGTTGAAGGAGACCTCAGCAGATCTTTAGTCCAACCTCCTGCTCAGAGCAAGGTCAGCAGATTGCTCAAGGCTTTGTCCATTCAGCTCTTCTAAGACACTGTCTACCCATATTCAGGCTCTATATCTGTTGCAAGTAGGAAATAAGATGTTTTCAGTTAATTTGATTTACCTTGTGTTTGCAATGGGATAAGAGCACGCAAAAGACCAGTGAGTGTAGTTTAGCTGATAAATGGCACTGCATTAACCACAGTAACGTCAATGTTTGCAATATTTCTAGAGGGACCTACCTGTACAAGCAATATTTAACTGAAGAGACTGTTGACCCAGCTTACAGCTTCTAGATGCTACTGGAAAAATAGGAAATGAACACTACAATAATTGAAATAAATCATCAAGCATCCTATGGGCTAGAATAAGGTTCTTACGCAGTAACCTTTATAAATTTAGTTCCGTCTTACTTTAAGTACTGTTGCAGAGTAGCTTTAATTTTTAACACCACATATTTGGTACAAAACAGATTATATTGGTGGCAAGTCCCTTTTTGCAGGGAGGTGGTCTCCTAACTATTGAATGCATGAAAATATAACTCCACTACTTAGCTATATGTACAGGAGTAGCTACCGTGTGGACATGGAGAGATTATGTGTCTGAAAGAAGAGCTGGCTAGCAGTGTATTTCTATAGTGTGTACATTTTCAAGGCAAGGTAGGTCTCTCTTAAGAAAGAAAACAAAGTATCATGCAGGGCTGTTTGGGACATTTCTAAGAAATTGCCTTTTATTTGGTAAAATACAGTTTCATCAAAACTTGTTTTCTTGAAGCAGACTAGATACCAGTTTTCTCAGAAAAGACATTTGGGTGCTGGCAGAATTTCTTACCAAATGGAAGAAGAGTGGTGATAAGGGGCGCAGAGGCACCATCAGCTATTCCCAAGAGCCATTAGTTCAGTGGAATAGAGATACCAGGCACTGCATCTTCTGTTCATAATACAGGCAGGCAAATTTGTGTGGTCTAGGTGCTATAAGGTAGCAACATGCGACACCACTTGGTTTCCTCTCTCTAGAGCTTTTGTTTGTACCAGTTTGTAAAGGGAGTTCAAGAGCAACCTGAGCTCCAGCCATCTCCCCTTGAGACAGTGGCTGAACCACTTAGGTGTTTGTACCACGAAATCTTTTGGTAAACTTTTGGATTTTACCTTACATAAAATTGAGTGAATGTTAGAACATACTAGGACTTATCTTTCAGTCTGTTCCTTTCCAGTCTTCTAACCAGCAGACTTACCTGGGAGGCAAGGAAGCATCCCTTCCTCTCTCTTTCTCTCTCTTTCTTTCTCCTCTTCTCTCTTTTTTTTAGTTCTTTCTCTCTTTCCCCCCTTCTCTCTTTTCTCTGTGTCTCCTTCTCTCTTTCTCTTTTTCTCTCTTTCTATCTCTCTTTCCCCCTTCCCCCTCCCCCCTTTCTTTCTCTTTCTTTCTTTCTTCTTTCTTTTTCTTTAATTCTTTCTTTCTCTTTCTTTCTTTCTTTCTCCCTTTTTCTTTCTTTTTCTTTCTTTCATCCTTTCGTTCTTTCTTTCTCTCTCTTTCTTTCTTTTTTCCTCTTTCTTTCTTTTTCTTTATTTCTCTCTCCTTCTTCCTTCCTTCCTTCCTTTCTTTCCCTTATTCACTTCTCTCTTTCTCTCTCTCTTCCTCCTCTCTTCACCACGTTCCTTCTCTCTTTACTCCTTTCTCCATTCCTCTCTCTCTGTCTCCCTCCTGCGCACTTTCTTTCTCTTTCTTTCTTTCTTTCTTTCTCCCGTTTTCTTTCTTTTTCTTTCTTTCATCCTTCCATTCTTTCTTTCTCTCTCTTTCTTTCTTTTTTCTTCTTAACTTCTTTTTCTTCCTTTTTTCTCTCTTTCTCTCTCTCTACCTTACTTTCCTTCTCTCTCTTTCTTCCTTCCTTCCTTACTTTCCCCCCCCCCCGTCTCTCTCTCTGTCTTTCTAATTTTTCACAATTAATGTTGTTTTGAAGTTCGTCTCTATACACGCAGGTACCATTCTTCAAACTGCATGCATTTTTACCAAGACAGAAAACCCGCTTCCTGCCCCGCTCTGATCTGAACCGGCTGGTACCGCGGGTTCGAGCCCATTGTCGCTCTCTGCACATAAATCTTGTTCGGTCAGTAGGATTTGCCTGCCTGAGGGAATGCACAATCAAGTGCATAGAGAAGCATAAAATAGATTTTTGTGTTTCAGATCCTTAAAATGTTTTTGTCAGGTAATAATTCCCAAAGCTGCGTTTGGCTAATATTTCTTTTCCATCACTGAACTTTTTGCTTATACTTTTTGCTTGCTGAAGGATATGAACTTTAGTCTCATTTATCAAGTCTTTTTGTCTACATTTTACCTTTCCTTCTGTTTTCTGAGTTTGCTGTATTTTAACATCTATTTTGACATCTGTGTTTTTACATTTTGGCACGATGCATTCTCTCGCAAGAAGTTTGTATAGAGCAATGTCAATTCATCAATCACTGATTCAGGTCGGTTATTCTAAAACAATCCAGCACAAAACCATAACATTGCACATTGAAGCAATCTGGCAATATTAAAAAAAAAAAACAAAACCCACAACCCCTCAAGATTTATGTAATGGAGTAATAATGTATAATAGCTGATAGTGCAAAATTTTGTTAGCGTGCTCTGCCAATGATGTACCTCTACATGTGCTAGGTATGATACATCTGCCCATGTTGTGTCCATTGCAGATGGGATAAAATTCTCTAGGATATAGTAGAAAATTGGAGAACCTGCACTGTAAAACCAGAGAGGTCTTTAATGAACATGAAATATATTCAGTAACCTGGCCAGAGAGGATGCTTCCTTCAAATGTCCTTATCTGTCTTTTGGCTGGCATCCTTTTTGTTGGTTATGTCCCTTCGTAGTGACACCTTCCTCTAAGTTTGGACGTTATAGACACTTATTTTTAAAAGCAGTTAAGCTCTTGAACTGAGTTTTTGTGGGAACAGGTTGCACATGTTAATTATAAGAAAAAATCTCAAAAATATACTTCTATCAGTTCGTCATTTAGACAGCAGTTAACACCATAATGTGTGCTTCAGGAGAGGGGAAACTGAGCTTTTCAATTCATATGCTTGTGTTGCTTATTTTAACATTACCCTCACATATTTTTTTCCGAATCCTTTCTCTTTCCAATAAATTACTTCTGAAGAGGGGTGACCACAATTGTACACAATGTTTAAGGTGACTGCACACCACTGACTTAGGCCATGGCATTATAATACTTCCAGCCCTAAATCCTAACCCTCTCTTAATACATCCTGACATTTTGTTTGCTTCTTGATCACTGCTGTGCACTGAGCAGATGTTTTCATGGAGTTGTCTACAGTGACGGCAAGATCTTTTTCTTGAATGATTACAGTTCATTTATAACTCAGCTATGCATATGAGCAGTTGAATTGTCCTTTCCAACGTGTATCACCTTGAATTTATCCACAATAAATTTCATCTGTCATGAATGTTGTTGTGCAGACAGTTTAGTCTGGCCATCTAGAATCCTCCAAAGTCTTATTTAGTCTTGGCTCATCTAAATTATGTCACATAAAATATATTTTTCTTGGCCAAAAAAAAAAAAAATGTTTTGCTGCTAAAGGTCTTGTTCCAGATTGTTAACAATATTTATTGCTATTTGTCTCAGCTACTGCTTGGACTATGCAAGGTATTTTCCAAGTGAAAAAGAAAGTGAGAGCTATCCTCCAAGGAGTCCAGCTATTAAACACAGTTTTGAAGCAAGGGATCCACAACATAACTGGAATATTCAGCAGTATCATTAGCTACAACTTGTTAAAAGAAAAAAAAAAAAAAGGCAAGCTATAATTTTTAATAACTTTTGGGAAAAAACCCAACTGTTCCCAGATACACTTCAGGCTACTCGGTGTACATAGCTAGTTTCCCTGTAGGCAACATCACAGTTTTATTCCTGTTGTGGATTCCTGTGACAGTCGTCATTCTGTGATGAAATGTGACTATCAAGTCTGACCCTTTTTTGTCTTTTTACCAGTTTTTAACCCCAGGCATAACTTTACCCCATGATAGATTAGTTTCTTAAGCAGCTTTTTGTAACGAATGCTGTTAAAAGCTTTTTAATAAATAATGTTAACTGCATCTCCTCTAACCACTGTTTTAACAACGTCCTTAGGCTCAGATTCAGCAGTCAATCCATATTTAGTAGAACACTTCATCACAAGCTAGAAACTAAACACATGCCATAGCGCTTTGCTGAGGAGAGTTGGACGGACTTAAGCGTGTTTTCAGCTTTGCTGAAGAGGTGACTTGCAGAGTAGATTAAGCAGAAACTGAGCAGAGACTTTTCACATTCTAATCAGGTTGTTTTCCTTTTTTTTTTTTTTTTTTTTTATTCCATCACAGCCAGTCGCTCTGCATGTAATACATTGATTGGAATCCTCCTGGGGCCTTGACTGCTTTGCTTTGCTACCTGCCTGCCTGCCACCTAGTTCAAGAAAACACCCATCCCCACTTGGGTTCTCCAGATGAAATGTTGTAGATATCTATAGTACTACTGCTAGTAACCTAGTAGCTAGTAGCCTTTCCAGCAATTTGGAAAGGCAGAGAATCCTTGATTACTATTTGTGAGTGTAAAACCTTCATGGAACTGAGATTACCACATTCCACTCTTGTATAGCCTTGGTGGAGAAGTGGCTATCCATTTGCCTGAAAGCAAGATGAAAAGCGTTCATTCTTCTGTAGCTAATTCCCAGTAAGAGAAAGTTTCAATATGTCACTTGTGCCCGCAGAACTCTAACCCTCACGGTAGCACACAGATCACCCAAATCGCTTTCAGATGTAGTTCTGTTTCTTCCTTCTTTCCCCAATCTATGCCATACCAATATTCTGTAAATTATTTCAATGTCTGGCAACATAGGAGATTGGTGTAGGTCAGGGTTCTCAATTTCCCCCATCACCAACTTGGCAAGGATAGCCAAACAGAAGAGCCTTTTACAGCACTGAATGAAGAATAAATCTATAAAAATTTAATTAACCTCTGCAGAGCTTATTGAATCCTAACTGAGTTTAATCACAGTTTTTCTAAGTTAGGAAATGCTTGGCATATTTTTGACTCTTGTATGATAGTTTGAATTGGCTATATATACAAACCAAATTTGTAAAATGAAATTAATAGATGCTGTTATTAGGCTTTACTGGTGTAGGAATTGCCACCTACATGTACAAGCGAAAACCCCATTTCTGCTATAAATACAGCTTTTATTTATTTTCCTAAAGTACAGATAACTAGAAGAGAAGAAAAACAAAATCAAAAAAGGTGACACGGATCAATGCATGGAAACAAAATAGTAACATACTTTATTTTCTATTGACTGGGCTTAACATGGCTTGTGCTCTTTTGGTTCCATAGATGTCATTGTGAGTTATGTCAGCTCATGCTGAAAGAGTGGATTGAAAATGAGTTGATCTGGATTGATCTATCCCCCTCCTCTGTTTCAAGAGCATTAAGTTAAAAATTTTTACTCCAGAACTAAAGACTTATCAAAGCTACCTTTGTTATTTATAGTTGTTTAAAGCTGTCACATCTCCATCTCAAGGTCATTGACCAAGACTCCATTGAGTAAGGTAATGTGTTCAAAGCAACGTGGGGAAGAAAATGTTTTGGCCTTGAGAGATTAGGTCTGAGAATTGAAGGAGACAACTGAATCAGAGGGAAGTATGAGGAAGGAATGAAACAGTGCTGGTCAGCCTGGCAGAGTAGGCAGCGTGGGTCTACTGAGCTGCTGGAAAGGAGTCGGGAGGCAACTCCTTGCCATGGAGGCAGACACAGATAGGCATAGATAGGCAAAACCTTATTTTCTACATGCATTTTGTCCCCTTGACCCAAGCTGTAAGTGAAATACAACTACTTCAGGTGTATTGGTACCTCTTTTTAATAAAACGGAAAGAAGTTCTTGGATGTGCTTTTTTTCCTTTATGATTAAGTCCTTGTCCAAGTGTTTTTCTCCTTTTCTAGAAGCCCACAGGAAGAATTCTATCCTGCCCCAAACTACTGACATAAGATCTTAAAGTCAGACAGCAAAGTCTCATGCTTTAAAGAAGTCTCATGAAGAAGCCATATGTGACAATCAAAGAACCGTAGGTTTGAAAGGGATCTCAGGTGAGTGCTTAGTCTGTTGTCCTCTCTTGGTACCAGCCAAAAGCCTGGCTTTCTGCAAGAAGGATTTCCATAGAATGACCATAGAATAGCAGTGCCACAGAGGGAACCAGTCAGTCATTGCCCATTCAGCGTTGTCATCCCAAGGGAAAAAGCCAAGCATTTTTCCATTAAAAAATATTGGGCAATGTAATTGTCCCTCCCCTCCCCAGGGGTTTGAAGGAGCAAAGTATTTATACATTTGGAGGTGGTCTGAGGGGACCAACCCCTGTATGAAAATCTGACCCAGAGGGTCTCATGCAGAGTTTCTGGATCTGATGCCCACCTTTCTCGCCTCTCACTTTCTGGATTTCTCTCCTATGATGTAATTCTCTCTTTACCATTTTGCTTTTCTGCAGATCTATTAGCTTCTCTTCCTGATTTCTCTGAGCAGGATTTTAAGAGTAAAATAAGGATATATGAAAGCTGTCATTTTCCCCTATTTTCACCATTAAAAAGACCACACTTTTTGTCTTTTTAATTGAACGCTGCTTTTTGACTAAGATAGAGTCATCATAAATTTTCTATTTGTTTAAAGACAAAATAAGACATTTTTGTTTTGCATTCATGAACTCCCTTGTTATCTTCAAGACTTAGGAGGTAGGCTCAGAATATCTAAAAGACCATGTAAATCTCTAGAGTAAATATCATGGTCAAATAGTTCATTTCTTTGCCACACTATGATTTCCTTCAATATAGTAAAAGGTCAGATGTGCAGTAAATCCACTGAGGCCGGAATAGTATCCTTATAAATCTTACCATCTTCATGTCAAAGTGCCAGATACTCTCTCTTTTTTTTTCTATTTTTTCACCCCTCCATAAAAATCTATCAGTTTACTAAAAGACACCCAGCCTCCACGTACCCTAATAACATTCTAAAAAATAAAAACAAAACTGACCCCACAACCTTTTGAGAGGCGCTTGTCTTGCTACAGAGGCAGAAGAACAAAAGTGACAAATGCTCTTATGATGCTCAGTGTGGTATTGGAAAGTGTCCAGACATTCTGGAGGTGATCCCAGCATCTGTATAAAAGACTCTGAAATGGAAAAGTGATCTTGGACTAGCCCCGAAATTTCAAGTCTACTCGTGAAACACAGATAATGTTTTTTCCCCATTCTAACTTCAAAATACTTATTTCAAGAGCTGCTGTTCATATCACGCAGTGTTTCTCTTCTCTGTCTAATCAGAAATGGAAGATTTTCAATGCTGAAATATCTTATTTTAGATCATCAGCTGGCAAAAATCATCCCATCTCCATTACACACTTATTTGCACCAGCTGAGGTTCTGACCACAGATGTTTTCCTCCTGGTGAGTAGGAAATGAGCATTCATGTGAAGCGGTAAGAGTAACCTGAAAGCTGGTGAGCCCTCCATAAACTATTCATGACTAGAACAAAAGAAACGCTGTATGTTCCTATTCAGAGAAGCTCTTAACTTTTGGACAACTCTATGACACGGGGAAGCAGAAAGCAGGACCGTCCACACTCACAGTACTGTGTTACTCGTGATTAGGGAAAACAGATTAAATATGGCTCAGAGCTTTTAGTGACTCATTTTTCATTCCATATGGGCAGTCATGTGCTTTAGTTACCGTTAGTCCAGCCTGAAAGGTTGAAGAGACAGGAGAAGTCTAAGCTAATGTTTGAAAACCCTTTAATGTAAAACAAGCTAAACCAGTGTTTTCTGTAATTGGAGGACAACATACATTATATATCATAGTTTGGGATCTAGGGACAAATGCTGGACCTGTTATGGAGCTGGAGATCTTTGTTTTGCAATGACAAAATTCCTCTACTTGTGGGCTTTGTGTATTATAAGATGCTTGATTTTCAACTTGCATGGAAACACTATTGTTCATTCTGCATCCAAGTGAGAGCACCCTAATCTCAGGCAAGAAAAATTCCACGTTTAGGCAAAACGGTGTAAAAGCCCCAGAAGCTTTACATGGTTCTGTTTAAAATAAGTTGTAAGGCACTCGGAGAGAAAAATAGACTAAAGGTACAGTGCAGGTGAGGAAGGCATAAAAATGCAATTTATCACCTGCTTATGAAGTTTATTACATGAATATCAACACCAGGTGGGTTTCTAAATGAGACGTGCATATATTCCTCAGCCTTTCCAGCAAAACACCATCAACCTTCACAGTAGCTTAGCGCTGGATGCAAGTGCATTAGAATACAGGATACTGGCACTTCTCAGTATATCAAATATATATACTCACATTTTGCAGTAATGGTCATTACCATGGGCTATAGGACAAATAGGTTTCAATGGGTCTTTTAAAATTCCATTTTAAATACTGCCAGGAAATGATGAATGTGCTATCTAGTTGCAGGGAGAGCTTGGGAAAGAAAAATGTATTATCCAAATGTGCATTTAGCTCAGAAAGGGCACTGAATACTCCTAACATTTGTGAGCAATATCATGAGATTAGCTCACTGCAGGCTGTCAAGGACTTGTCAATTTATAATGTTTAATTATATATATCTTATGTTATAATTACACCTTGTTAGTAGCTTTGGTTGTTCTATTGTCAAGGCATTTTAATGATTCCCATTTCCAGATAAACCATAACCAAATAAAAATTACCTATTAAGATGATTATCTTTGCTAGTAGAAAACAACTTAGCCCAAATTATTATTTTAAAGGGCCACTAATTATTCTTTTCTGCTTACTTTAACAGGGCTTTTTTTTTTTTTTGCTGAGAGTAAACATATTTTTTATCCTGGCTCTTAGCCAAAGGAAGGAAAAAGCTTGAGGGTAAAAGGAGACAGAACCTTGGCCATCAATCTGTAGCCTTCATGAGCATAAAGGTATAACAGTTATCTATCACTTTGTTCCGCATTCCCCAGGTAGGGAAAATAGCCATTACTAAGAATTGCCGTACCTGGTGATACATACCCGGTATAACCGTTGCTGTCAGCTGGCTCTTTTTACTAAGAATGGGGTTCCTTTCCAAGCCAAATTTAATTTCATTTTCTGTGTTGGAACTTTTCCCAATTTCCTTTTGTTACTCCAGGCACCGTAACTCAGGATTCATAGGTTGCCTTCTGCTGTTTCTTAGTCAGTTTTTATGGAGAAAGGCACTTGTATTTTAGCTGCTTTATTTAGGAATTAAGTGTTTAGTCTTTATTCCACATGTAAGTGATTGAAAGAGGCAGATACTTAGCCTGGATGCTTTGCCCATTGGAGTCCCCAGGGGCCATAAACTACACATTAGTACATAAGTTAAGAGGAACACATTTCGCTTTTATAAGGGTTTATCAAAAAGTCCCATTTAAGATCAGGGTCTTGCTAAGTTAAGTATGGTAAAAACACACAGAAAGAGATGGGCCTTGCTTACCCAAAGAAGAAACAGAAGTACAGAAATCTGAAATGCATTGCTGGTTTCTGACAAGACCTTTTGCTGGGATGTTAAGACTGTCCTCTTTCTGCTCCCCTTGGCTTTGTAGTCACTGCAGGGAAGAGAGTTGATAAGCATACCCATTGGCACCAAGAGGAGATTCCAAATCCTGCTCCATGACCACTAGAAACAAACTGTCTTAGTAGAAAAGTAAAATAAAATTTCCATTAAAAGATAGGAAATTATTAATCAGCGCTGGTTATATTATGGTGTTCCTTTATACAGAATCCCAGAATCCCAGACTGGCAGGGGTTGGCAGGGCCCTTGGGAGCTCACTCAGTGCCACCCCCCTGCCCAAGCAGGCTCACCCAGAGCAGGGGGCACAGGACAGCGTCCAGGCAGGGGTTGAATATCTCCAGAGAAGAAGACTCCACAGCCGCCCTGGGCAGCCTGGGCCAGGGCTCGGGCACCCTCAAAGTCAAGAAGTTCTTCTGCATATTCAGCTGAAACCTCTTACGTTTCAGTTTGCATCAGGTGCTTTAGATGTATCAGGCACTATGCAAACACACAGAGACTGTTCAGATCCTCAGACAGTGGAAGTTATTACAGCTTCAGTGGTTCTTGAGTTTTTATTTCACAGGAATTACACTGGTTGACACCAGATAGAGATGTGATCCTTTTTCTGGCTGGTATTCTCATCAGCAAGTCACTCCTACCTGTTCAGATGTTACCGAGGGCCTACAATAGATGCACCGAAGTCACATCTGTTCTGCACGCAGAAAGGATGGGGTGGAAAATTCAAAGCAATGTGAATAAAAAGGGATTTGTCAGTATTGTGGCAACTGTCAGTGGGAAGTCTGCCTGTCAGCATAGCATCACAGTCAAAATACCCCTCTCTGTATGAGAGATTATCATGGGTTTAGCTAACCCAGGTTCTTACAGGAGAGTCATGGATGAAGAAGGGGAAATGAAGAATGGCAGGGTTTTGGCAGCATCATTTGAGGGTTCTGGAGGCTTTGCTACATTACTTTTAAAGCTGACTGGAGCTTTTCCACTGGTGAGATGGTGACTGCGACCCAGAAGTTCAAGACTGTGATGGGGAAGAGAGAGAATTTGAAGGGTTGTTGGTGTGTGGGGTTTGAATATATCGAAAATAATTGGGAACTAGGCCATAGCAAGCGTAAGGTGGGACAGAAGAAGGAACAGTGCTTGAGGTTTATTTTAATTGTATCCTCCCTGCTTGCTTATGTAGCAGAATTCTGGACATGAAGAAATAAGCTCAGTCTCTGTAAAGATGTTGGGGGACCCAACTGACCAGGGCTAGTCAAAGAGAGAGGGATCTCCATCCAGACTAATCCCTACTGCAGTACTCCCCTCCTTTGCACACTGTAAAAGCATAGTCAGATCTTCCTCGGGATAAATTCCTTTAATTTAGGCCCTAACATCCTAGAAACTAAGACACACTGTGATTTACAGCCACACTGGGGCATATCTATGTTCTTAGTTAAGTTAGGTCCCAGCCTGTTCCCAAGGCTAGACAAAGTTTTCAGGACCAGGGATGTGGCCCAGGCTATCATTTCTTTTGGGGAAGCCTGTACACGTTAGCATGCACACAGGTTCTCATCCATGTGCTCTGGATGCCCAGCAGCTCCCCAGCAGCTAGTGATTAACAGAGCATAAGGTGTCTCTTCTAGACCCACGTTACAACAGGGTAGCTCTTGCGTCTCAGGTCTTGGTGTGCCTTTGCTCTCCTCCCCTTAGCTCCTGTAATACCAGGGGTCCAGAGCAAGAGCCTCATTTACCAGAGGGCAAAATATCATGGGATGTGGTAAGAGCAGAACAAGCCGTCGGAAAGCTGGGAAGCAGCAGAAACCAGCAGGATAAAATGGGGGGCAGCATGGGCCTGCTTTGCCAACAAGCAGCCACTGCTTATGAGACAGACTCCTATTAAATAATGATGACTCACTCTCCAGACAGTAATTTATTTATATGCCTTCTTTAATGTTTTGCAAATCACTGCTTTAAAAAATGCCCAGCTGGAAGACAGGAAGGCTTGGGAGACGGAGAATCAGCTTGATAGAGAATCAGATTAAATAAAAATGACATGGAATTTGACAGCGAGTGCATGTGGTTGCAAATAAAAAACATAACCATCCCCCAAGCAGAAATGCAGCCTCATTGCTGGGACTGGTTGCGTTAGCTTGGGAGACCAAGTCTTTATTGTATCTAGTGAAACAAAAAATTGAAAAAGATAGGAAGAGGAAAAGAGGCTTTGGCTTATATTTAGTGACAGCATTTCTTCCAGTCTGAAGCACTGATGAGCTTACATTTTTTTCTGGGCAGAATGGACTATTTCAATATCATAGTCTGAATTTTGAAAAATATGGCTTTGCCTTGTAAGGTCGGACCAGTGGAACCAGTAAGAGACAGAAGAAACTTTTAAAGTATAATTAATGCTGCAGAAATGTGTACAGCTCACAGATAGAAAATCAGCATACGGACCACAGGGGAGGCTTCAGTGCGTGTTGCAGCAGGCGCGACAGTCTGGGTTTGGCATCTGGATTGGCAACAAGGTCAGGGCAAGTGGATGAGACAAGGCTAAAATTCCGATTTGATTTCTAATTCTGCCACCGATGATTTCCCGTGCCTGTGTGCCTTGGTTTCTCTAGGAATATGTGGAGGGCGATGCCTGCCTTTGTAAAGTGTTGTCGTGGTTTAACCCCGGCTGGCAACTCAGCACCGCGCAGCCGCTCGCTCACTCCCCCCACAATGGGATGGGGGAGAGAATCAGAAGGGTAAAAGTGAGAAAAT
>NW_009258485.1:14030-35528 GCF_000687185.1 Egretta garzetta | reverse complement strand
CGCCCCGCCCCTCCCCCCCCACCTTCCTTCTTCTTCCCCCAGCTTATATACTGAGCATGACATCATGTGGTATGGAATAGCCCTTTGGCCAGTTGGGGTCAGCTGTCCTGGCTGTGCCCCCTCCCAGCTTCTTGTGCCCCTTGCAGAGCTGAGAGCTGAGAAGTCCTTGGCCAGTCTAAGTAGTACCCAACAATAAACCATCACTGTGTTATCAACATTCTTCTAGTACTAAATACAAAACCCAGCACTATGCCAGCTACTAGGAAGAAAATTAACTCCATCCCAGCTGAAACCAGGACAAGTGTATTCAGCTTCATAGGTATGACCTGCTTTATAAAGGGCCAAAAGTGGGGATTTCCAAGTGACTGACTCTGTTTCAAAGGCAATAGGGATGAGCATCAAATGTACTATTGGCTTTTGAAAATCCCCCCTAACGTCAATTAATACTAAAGCACTTCAGCCGATGCCCTCCGTCGCTGTCCCAGGCGGTTCCCCCGTTCCCTTCACACCTATGTTTTGCTGGCAGTTACTCCAGTAGCTGAGCAGCCTGGAACAGCTCAGCTCCTCTTGGCATCTTGCTTTGTGTTGATTATGAACTTTAATATATCCTGCTTTTATTGACACCACTTCCATATCCATCCACCTGCCTTTGCCTGTGCCTGGATGCACAACCCCCAGGCTGAGCTGCTCTCACTGTTCAGAGCTGGTGCTTCAAACCCAGACAGGGATTTTATTGTTTGCTGGACAGCAAGAACTTGGCCAACTGCATTCACTCTCTTTCTAAGCTAAATTACAGTTGCTCTGACAGCATGGCCGAACAACAGGGCTGTCTGCTGTCCCTCTATAAAAGGGGTCAGATGCTCCATTGTAGATTTAAAAGTAACCAAGGTCGTGGCTGCATGGGTGGTGCAGACAGTCCCAGCCTTCTCTGCCCGAGGTCTCAGCTGGCTGGATAGGAGCCAGCTCCTGTCAGGAAGCCAT
This sequence comes from Egretta garzetta, assembly GCF_000687185.1. Taxonomy (NCBI): domain Eukaryota; kingdom Metazoa; phylum Chordata; class Aves; order Pelecaniformes; family Ardeidae; genus Egretta; species Egretta garzetta. The sequence goes on along the minus strand of NW_009258485.1, from coordinate 34,547 downwards.
AAAGCTCGTAACTCTTACACGAGTAGGCTTCTCCAGAAGTACTGCTGCACTAATGGGATTATGCAACTTCTGGAGGGGAGCGCAATGAGAGAAGCTCAGGTTTAGGAGCATGTTGATATAGTAATGCTTTCTCCTCAGATGTTCACATACTGACGCATCGCTTAGTTTGTGCTCTCCAGAAAGCTACTAAGAAAGTCCTAACCCCTGTATTTTGTCTCGCCTCCCAGCCACTGGGAGATCCCTGTTGCCTTGGTTCATGTTCTCTGCACTTACTTTTTCAGATCTATCCTGAGCTCATCTGAAGATTCAGAGGCCCTTTGGTTGGAGGCCAAATGCAAGTGGAAAGAATGACTCATTATCATCAGAATTATCTTAAATCCAGGATATTAAAGGAGCATAGAGTGGTGTATTTTCATGCTAAACTAATATTTTCCATGTTGCTTTAGTTATCAGGAAGGCACAGTAACAAATCAGTTAAAAACCAGTTTGGGATAAATCTAGAGGTGCAAAATCAAATGGTGCTCTGGATTTGTGCCACAACCTGTCCTCAGAGGACTCACTTGTCCATGGGTGAGTGGTTGTGCTAGATGGAAATCTCATTGCCTATCTTCAGCCTTCACAAAATTTGTCACCTTATCTTAGGAAGACTTGTGTTTTTAAGGATAAAATGGATAAGATGTACCTCTAGAATTAGCTAGTGCTCTCCATTAGGTATAGAAGAGGCACAGGTACTTGGCTTTCACTAAGACCTAACTTAAATATCTATGAAGTGACTTTGAGCTTTAGACTTCGGCAGGCATTGGTAACATGAGCTACCGGACACAGATGTGATGTGGGGCTCTCATGTGCCAGTTGAATTCAGACTTTTTTTACCATTAACTTTTATTTAAGCACTGTTGTTTGAAAATGCGATTAACCACAAAATTAGGAGGAAAACACAGAGTAGCCAACGATCTTCTCACCTCAGTTCTTTGCTCCTGTGACCCTAAGCTTGTTGTTATTTGTGCTGAGGTTTTGCTGTGAACTTCAGTGACAGAGAAGCATTCACCCTGTTAGCTCCTACACAAAACCTGTAGCTCCTTTTACACATTGGGATAAGTCAGACCTCCACCAGGTCTGTGCTTTTGGTATGCAGTGATCTATCCCAGACCACAGCATAATTCGATTAATGCTGCATTCTATTTAATGCGTCCACCAGCAATTCACACAAAACTTGGTCCATCGGTTGGTTGCAAAGAGTTCATCAATAAATCCTAGCCTTGTGGCTGCTTGAAAAAGTAGAAAACCATCTGGATTTGGGGTTTAATTGTATGTTTAAGCCACCACCTATGGATGGCATGGCAGTATGTGGAGACACAGCAGCATAGGGGAGGGCTGCGTGCGCTGTAGCTGATAGGGTGGTGCCCCCAGGAGGTCTGGGATAACATAGGTGACAGCGCCCTTGGGAACTGCAAGCATGGATCAAGGGGGGTGTGTGTGTGTGTGTGTATGGAGGGGGTGAGTCCTGCCATCTGGCTTTTTGTACAAATACACATATCCAGGACCCACATGGGATCCAAGCAAATGTGACCTTTCAAGGTGCAATTCAATTGCTCTCATTATGATTATTGCATCAGGTGCTGTTATCCTCAATTGGTCTGGTTTTCTGCTTGTTACTATCTTTTTTTTTTTTTCCCTGCTGTTCTTCTCTTTAGCTAGATGGCTGTTGAGAGCATTCAGTTCCACTTAGTTTTGATTTCAGCGAAATACTTTTTGACGTACAGAAAAAGCTAGGTTGGGGATTTTGTTCTCTGTCCTTTTTCTGAGTTACGTGCATTTGATGGTATACTACTGTGTCACTCTATACAGGCTTTGCTCCTCAAGAGAGAGGGAGAAATATTGTTTTGATCTCCAGACACTTTGCAATGTCATAATCTCTTTGTGCATCACATTCAAAATCTAGCATTAAGAAAAATTAGGATACGTGTAGGATGGGGTGTACACCACAGCAGCAAGTCCTTGTAACTGTCTGTCTGAAATGTGACCTTCAATACGACTTAATTTTTATTTTTCATTTCTCTTCCCTTTGCTCCAGAATTCATATCAACATTACAGCACTGTTCAATTCCTGCTTGCTGAGCCTGCCTTCATTTGGGCCTGGAGTCGGGATCCTGAATTTAGCAGAATTCCCACTGTGTAAGACCACGGTGAAGAGGGAATTGCAGCTCTTCAGCCTTGGCTCTTTTTCCTAGGCTCCCCTCTGGATGTTTTCTCAAGAAACATACACTTGAGGACTCTTTGGTGGATATCTGCTTATATGTTCATGGTATATGTCTCAAAATTTTGCACGATGTGATGTAGATTTTTAAAAAAGTCTTTTTGATAAATTAGCTGGTGTCTGGTGTCCTACCATTGAAATGAGCCGGTTTTTAAAAGGCAAAAATTAGAATGTGGAACCTGTTACAATGGAAAATGGTCAAGAAGAGACCTGAGTTATGAAAAGCACAGCATATCAGCACAGACTGCTCCTGTTGGGAAGGTATTCTTGACCTGATATCTATAACTACTGCAACAATCAGTAGAAACTTATCTTCCCTCATCTCCATCCAAGCAAATTAAAAGCATTATTTCCATCTACACTTATGCCAGAGCTATTTTGTTTGGTTTTGATAAATACTTTTTTCTGTTTGCTGGTATTAGTCCTGTATAAAGAGGTGCTTAGGGACATGGTTTAGTGGTGGGATGGCAGTGTTAGGTTAATGGTTGGACTTGATGATCGTAAAGGTCTTTTCCAACCTAAATGATTCTATGGTTCTATGAAATGCAATCTAATACATCCAGAATGGCCAGGTGGATTTTTCTTTAATTTATCAAAATCCAAGCTGGTAAGATTTAAGCCAGGTCAGTTATTTGCTTTCAGTCCCTGACTTAATGTCCAGCTACTATTCTTCCCTTGTTCTTCCACTGAACTAAACACTTTCTTCGGAACACCTTACTAAAAACTTCACTTATATTTAAATGATCTAATCTAACATCTAAATCAGCATTTTCCAGAAGATGAAGGTGTGTGACAAAAAAGAACTCTTTTCCATATCAGTGACAACGGAGAAAATGTTTTTCCCTTTATGATATCAAGGTTTGTAACTAATGACATATGCCGTGCAGTGCTCAATCCCCTTGGAAAGAAAACATACGCTTTGAGTATGAGGTTGGACTACATAAATCCCTGAGATCCCCTTCAAAAGCAGCCATTTCCATGATAAAAAATCAGACTTGAGAGACAAGGAAAGGGGGATAGCTCTACTGCTTGCCCACAAGACCAGGCTTCCCAGGTGGGCTGCACAGTCTCCAGCCTTTCTCCAGCTAGACAAAGCCCTGTGTAACTTGGTCTGATCTCAGAGCTGATCCTGCTTTGAGCAGAGGCTCATGATGGTCCTTCCAACCTGGATTTTCCTATGATCCTATGACTCACATCTTACTTTACTTCATCTATCCAAAAACTATATACCTAGGCTCCAGGTTAGCCACATCATCAACAAAGAGAAAGATACTTCTCCAAAGGCAAAGCTTACCATACATACATTGGCAGCTGGAATAAGTTGTCTGTCACTCTTCACTAACTCCATAGAGGAAGTTTATGAGAGCCCAGCTTAGAGTAGCTGTGACTTTATGTGGTTAAGGTTGGTCAAATGAACCTCACCTCAGTGTAGTCCACTGTACCATATATTTCACAAGTTGCCAAGTTAAACACGATGCGAAAGACTGAGTTTGGATTACAATTACATCCATGTAAACCTTCACTAAGGTGCCTTGACTGACTTTTTTTGAATGGATTTTTTTTTCCCTTCCAGAACTGAGAATATGAAAGGAAAGGTCTCTGAATATCTTCTGGATTTTTGGGGGGATTTGTATGATTTTTTTTTTCTTTTTTCTCCCATATCATTTAATATGAGAAACTCTTCTTTCACCACTTTGTCTAGCATTGCTATGAAAAAGGTTTCTGCATTTGCATGTTCAGAGAACATAAAATAACGCTGCCTGAACTCTTAGGAACAAACCTCATGTTCCTCACATACACACAAACCAAACCACCATGTGCATATAACATACCACACTGTCTGCGGTCTCTCCCAGCCTATAAATAGTGGCTGTGGAGGGAAAGACGTGGTAAAATATTGCCTAGGGATAGGGGGTTACTGAGATTATGATGCAACGCCTGGAGCTAAAGGCTGAAATTTCTTCCTGTAGCACTGAGGCAGTTTTTCTTCTGTCCTCAGGGCAATATTTCACTCTGCAGTTGCTCAAAACCAAAGGCCGAAGAAATATTGCAAAGATTACTCTTGTGGTTTTTTTGCCACACAAACATGTATAGCCCACATGGTTTTATCCCGTTTCCTTTTAAACACAAGCTACTAATGAATAATGTGCAGGTTGAACGTGTTTCATATATGTAATAGAAAATAACTAGAAGAACAAAAAGCTCAGGCTGTAAAGTCAAATAAGTAAAACTCAGGAAACGCCGCAGTTAAGGTTGTTCATGCAACTTGACCTTGACTCTGCTGTGGCTCTGCCCTGGGTTGCAGTTATTACACGTTATTTTCCAAAGGCACATGTTGTAATTAGGCTATTTCAATCTCTTTCTTTATGCCTGCACTAAAAGTATCCTATTTCCAAAAAGCTCCTACTCCACGGTCTGCTTACTTTCGCTTCAAGTCTTCAAGCCTTCTGTCCCTCTTGTCCTCAACTTCTGCCCTGCCTGAAAAATAATATAAAAAAAAATGAAGGAATAAACCAACCGATGAAAGTAGGGCTAAAGTATGCCTCGCAATATTTTTTTTACTGTGAAATTAGGAGAGCCAGGGGTATTGCTGACTTTAGCATTATTTTGACCCTCGTGTGAGACAATTAAGTGGAAGGTGGCAGTAGAAATCTTCAGATCTTTCCACAGGTCCCCTTGAAGAGAGCAGAGTTTTCCCTTGGATTACTGGGGGCTGGGGCTGCTTTGAGGTATTCAGAGCTCCAGTAACGAGTGCTGGTTTTATAGTCTGTAGAAAAGTAACTCCCAAGGTTACAAAAGGTGTTTGCCATCATAGAGGTAGGAAGGGAACAAGGCATCGAATCACAGCTCAGCACCTCAACTGCAGGACCATTCTGCCAGTTTTCCCAAACTCTTTTCCTTCTTGATCCCTACATCAAACACTAGGATTACCCTAGGGATGAGCACAGTGCAAATGCCCCAACAAAACATCTTACACTGCTCGTAAAATGGGTTTATGAATCTCTTGTGAAACTACCTCTCATAGATTTTTGAAAACTACATTTCTCGCTATTAGTTTTCTTTCTTAGCCTTGTAAATGCATATGGAGTGAATTAATTTTACACAGTTATTGTCTGTCAGTTATTACTTTCTGCGTCATGAGGTTTGTTTGGAAAGGAAAATTAGGGTGCTGCTCCTTCAAGCATTAAGCAGATGTTCAATGCTAGCAGTGAAAGCAGCCCCCCTGATATCAATTAAAGTATTTGTATGTAGGAGGCTAAACAAACCTGCCTGCATTCTCAGGATCAGGGACCCCTCCGTTAAAAATAAGACATGTATTGGGTAAATGTCCAAGATTTCCTGTTAAGACAGCTGGTCCAGAGCTAGTTATTGAGATACTGCTTGCTCTATTTTTTTTTTTTTTTTCCCACTGACCTCCTTATTAAATGTGTACTGGAAAAAGGGCAGCAGATAGACCTAGACACAGAAATAGCAATGGTTTATTGTATTTGTCTGTGTATGTTCAGATATCACCAGCATATGGTGGCTCCCCCTCCACAGCCAACCTTCTCCTCCCCCAGTCTAATTAAAATTGACTAAGACGGGAGCTATGAATCTTTCTTTTTTTTTTTTTATCACATATTAAAAGGTGACAGCTCTATCATACCATAGCAGCAAACCTTTGCCCGATGCCTGACTCATACTACATTTCTCCAGGCAGAGAAACCTGTTATTATTCTTACACTTTCGAACACACATGGCCCCATTGTATAGCACATTGTTGCTCTAATATGTTTAGGAATTTGTGCTGCCTGTACTTTGTTTATGTAATTTTAGAGCTATTTCCATGTTGGGTTCCTTACAATGGACTGTAGAACCATTTCAGCAGTTTATATTAATGCCTACCAGTAATTTTTAGATACCTAAAAGATATAAATGTTTGCATTTTTTAATTAATTCTTTAAATAACTAAAGAAAGAAAATTTATGCTTTTAAAAATACCATATTTCTTTCTCCATTCTTTTAAATAACAGTTAATATAGCATTTATTTTCTTCCTGATAGGAAATAGGGGTGGAAATGGAGCAGACTCCAAATTTTGTCCCATGATGAGAATCGAGCCATATCACGTAAGTGCTTTGTGACTCAGTTTCCTCATCTGCAAAGTAAAGATACTAATGATATTGGTTTGGAGACACAGCCTATATTAAAATGATGTCCAAATTTCTGTTCATACAGAGAGGAGACTTGCTTAACCCCAACTCTGACCAAATATCCTGAGGGGAGCGGTGAAGAGAGCACGTAGCCTTCCCGCCCCAGCTTAGGAAGGGCACAGCACGCTGACCAAAGCGCACTCCTACACTACCAGTATTGCACTTGATTTTCCCAGAGCATTTCTGATTTCCTTGATTAGTGCAAGCGAAGTCCATCTGGGACCCCCCTCTCCTCCCCTCATGCCATGCCTGTGATGGTAGGACTTTTTTCTAGCCTCATAGTCCTCATTGAAAACACCCCTTGACTTGTGGCAGTGAGAAGAGCTTTGCAACCCCCCCGCCCTTGTACCAGGGAGCCAGACAGCGCACACTTCCCTAAACCTTTGTATTTATAACGAGGACAGAAAAAGCTGTGGGCATGCACCCACGCAAATCACAGAACCCGAGATCTTCACATCTCTCTGCAAACTCCAGCTCCTTCAACAACAAGCTACACATTCTCATTTGTCATGAACAGCAAGTTTCTGGCCCTGAACTGCAGTTGCAGATGTAGAAACAATTGAAACAACAACAAAAAAAATCAAAACCAACTTCCCCTTCTTCCGCCCCCCCCAAAAAAAAAAGGAAAAAGAAAGACCATTTTTCTTTCATGCAGGCTTACAGAGCTCTACCCAAGCTAAAAAATCATAGCATAAGTGAGTTCTCTTAAATTGACACAGTTTTCCTCGGGTATTCATTTGCATGAGACTGCAGTAAAAAACTCATGGTATTATTTGACTATTTAGGTTAATTTTTTCTTAATGCCTTTAAAATCAAGGAGGTAGGGAAGAAGGCTTTTGGAAGGGAAGGGGTGAGAAAACAATGGAAAAAACTGATTAATATTGTCGTGAATAAATAGCTCCCTTCAGGGGACAACAAACTGGGTTGATGTACTGTGCATACCAGAAGCTGAAAAGATTTTCAGAGCTTGGGAATTCATTTGCTGCTTTTTCTAGAGTAATTTTTATTTCCTTCCTCTCTCCTAGTCAGAAAAACAAGCTGGTTCAGGGGTTTGGAAAATGAGCTGCTACCTGCTGAAGTGATTTCTACAGTAATATCTGCTAAATTTTTGATATGGAAAAAAACCCCACCCTTACCTTAAATGCCAATCATATCTCCGTATATTTACATTTATCTCAAACTTTTTCTTCACAGTTAGTCTACCAAAAATCAGAGGCCTGATTCTGTACAACATACAAAATAAGAAAATAACGTACACTCACACAAAGCATTGCAGATTAGGTGGCAAGGGCTAAACACGAGGCTCAGTCAGTAGATGCTGCTGCTTTGGAGACATCTGAACTCCTTCATCAGAGGTCTCGGTGTAGAAGCTTGTATAGGATCAGGCCCAGATAGCCGAATTAAAATGTTAAGGATCAGTTAGCACCATTAGTTTCTTCTTGGCTTTGTTGTCTTGTTTCTTCCTTGACATATTGTTGTCGGCTTTTATGGAGGCGTTCAGGCAATATCAGACCAGACTTCTTCCTTCTCTGCAATGGCAAAACTCATAGCAGTGAAAAATGAAATATTTTCCTTCTTACACTTTATTTTTCTTTCTCTTTTTGTATTTCCCTCTAAGTGATGAAGAGGGAAGCTTTGAACTTAAACTTCCTCCAAGCCCAGACACTGTATAAGCTGATATACATCCTTAAGCAGATTAATGAACCACTGGGTCAGATTTTAAGTGAACCCCATTAGGTGGTGACCTTTCCAGGGCCTCCACCTTGCAGACATGCCTTCTGCAGCCAGCTTGTCCTCCTTGTACCTAAAGATTTTTATTCAAACCATTACCCATTAAAGATAAAAATGAAAAGGGAAAATCAAAGTGAAATGGAAATGAAAGATTTATTCTTGTGAAGTGGCTAATGTTATTAGCTTTATTGTAAAGAAGAGCCGGCGAAGCTGCAGTTTTGATCTCTCTCTAGCTTGGGAACTGTAGCCATGTTGTACAGCGTGCTTTAAGATCTCAGTGCTCTGGGCAAGGGGACCAGCCCTTTGAAGTGCCTTTTTGTTTCTCCCCCTCTCCTTTTTTTCTTGGGTGGACAGGAAAACTAGAGAATATATTTCAACAGCTTAGATTTTTTCACAGTCTGTAACTGATCTCTGGGTAGGGATAGTCCTCATGGTTTGCATCGTGGCCACCAGCACTAAGACTGTTTGTTTTGAGCGGTTGGCTTTGCGCTGAATATGGTGATGATAGTCCCTTAAGTCCCAAAGTGCTTTATAGTGGTAAAAGAACAAGGCCCATTTCACAAATGGGATATCTGAGGTACAGGGAGGTTAAGAGACCTCTTCATTTCCTACAGCAAGTCAGTGCTGGAGCTAGGAACATTCACCACGTCTCCAGGCTCCCATCCACTTCCTTTGGAAATTAAATACAAAAGTAGAAAGTGCACAAAGAAAACAATAGAATCATAAAATAACCCTGCCACTGCCACCACCTCCATCACCAATTTGTTAAGCAAAGTACATGTTTTCTTTAGGGGCTGGAACAACTTCTACTGGTCCTATTCTGTGCAGAATAAAACCATATCTCTTTTCATTGGTCCCTGGAGTGCTGTTCATCATCAGTGTTGCTGAACTTTTCTCTCTGTATTGCGCAGTGTAATCACAATGGTTGTTGCTTTAAACGGGGTTTGAAGGGCTAAAGTCTGTGCTTTCCCAGGAGGTTTGTGCATACAACATTTGCTGGAAGTCAGTGAAATTCTTGCAAAGAAAGTTGATAAATGCAGCTTGTTATTAACTAATTAGTCAAGACTTCAGTTGCTAGTCATGAAATCTGCCTTCATCAAGGTCACTGGAGAACAGAGCTGTAGCATCATGTCCTTCAGTTCATGTATTCCAAGTGGGGAAAGGAAATGAAGGGCAGGGACAGCTCATCTGACCTGAGGCATTTACAAGGCAGGTAGTCTACCTCTGAGCTAGCTGTTGAGCATCCCTTTACATCAACAGAGGGAAAGAAAAGCTCCTACAGCATACAATTTATCTCACCACAAGTAGATACCTAAAATACATACTGTGATGGTCTGTACTGTGAACTCCTGTGAGAACCGTTTAAACGACCAGCTCAGATGTGGACACCAATGCCATCAAATTCAAAATTTAGAAGGAAAGTGAGTCCCAACCAAAATTCCTTTATCTACACAACTTTTTTTCCTAACTTTTCTTCAAATGTTATTGCAAATATTTTCTTTTGCCTGAGTTTGTGCAAATTCTATAGATGTCTATAGGTTTGGATGGAGAAATAATTACAAGAAAACAGAGGCTGAGGAGAGGAAATGTATGTGCTGAGAAGACAGTGGATGAAATTTCCCAAGGAATGATATGCTCTGGAGACTAGGATGTTCTGCAAGAGATGATAAATTCAGGAACCAAGAGGACGATGGTAAAACTGGAAAATTACTTAGATGAGAAAATAAGCGTGTGCAGGTTGGTAGCTCATAGGAGACCACACCACTGAGACATGAATGTGCTGGGAAAGCTGGTGGGGAATGGTGCAGAGCAGTGAATAGATCAGGCGGGTAATCCATGGGTGGTGTGATGTGATGTACCTGTGCCCTTGACCTCTGCAAGGCAGAATGCCAGAGGCTATGAGATAGTGGACCTTACCTTTAACTCAAATTACATGTTGACACAAAAGGTCCCAAGCATTGTGTGAACTGTTGACAAGGAAATCAGTAAGGCAGCATGACACAGGAGACCTGATGATTGCAAACTCTCATTATTATTAACTCTCAAGGAAAAAACAACTGATGCAGCTCAGTCATTAGTAACTATTTGCATGACAGTTATCTCCTAGAGATCCTACACAGTGTTCATAGGGGCAGGCATATTGACAGTAAGGAAGTCTGTACCTTGAAGACCGTCAGCTTTATACTAGAACAAGAAATGGGTCCAGAAACCGCTTGTCCAACAGAAGACTAGAAGCTGTCCTTCTACACGAGCAGTTTAGTGGCCTTTTTGCTGTTTATTACTGTAAATGAGGTCCCTCTGTTGAAGATAAGAGCTTGATGCATGCTTCCTTCTGTATGTCTTGTTTTGCTAACATGGTTTTCTCCTTGAGTCTAACAAAGTGCAAAATATCAAAGTCAGAGATTTGTAAAGACAAAGTTTCAGGCAGAGTTTCTGCACTGGGATACAAGGTAAATACACCTTACAGACCACCTCTGCAGATTCAAAGTTAAAAATAAGGGCTGTAACGGTATATCTTATCGTTGTCTGCAGCTCAGTGTTTCCACCATCAACCTCCCTGTTTTATAGGATTTATAAATCAGCTTTGAAAATTTTCTCCAGGCTAAATTTTGCCATAGAAGGTCACAGCCAAGACTTGGTTTCACTAAAACTCATTAAAAATGGTTTGATGTTTTAAATTACACTGAAGCAAGAGAGGAAAAATTATATTTCTGTGGCTTTCAGCATTTCCTCCCCCGCTGTCCCATCCAATTTGAATTAAAATGCATCTGAATAACTGTGTTGTGGTTCCACTTTCTTTTTTTGTGGTGTTGCCATCCAGTCTTTCTGTGGGCAAGACAGCCCCTTTCTAATCTCCAGAATGTGCAGCTCAGCTGCTGAACACGGTTGGAAAACTTTTGTATTTCAGAAGTGGTTTTCCGCTTTGAAAATGTAAAATCTACGGCATCCTAATGCCTTCTGGGTCTAACTGAAGGGCCATCTAATTCTCTCTGCTGACTTCAGTGGACACTGGAAGAAGCAGCGTAAGGACCAAATGCCACTTCTTTAGATGATTTTTTATTTAAATTATGATATGAGTGGCTGGAAGAGGGAATGGCAGATGAAATTAAGCATTGCTAAACACAAAGTAACCCAAGTGGAAAGAAGCAACCATAAATACCCATTCTCAGTGAAAGGCTCTGTATTAATTATTGCCACTCAGAGCAGGGATCCTGGAGCCACTGAAGACTGCTGCACCACTTAGAAGATGTTTAGAGGCAGAAAGGATCTTAGGGATCCTTAAGATGGGAATGGAGATCCAAACCACCACTGCAAACCTGTGTCAATCCACATCTGTAGGGTCTCCCAAGAATTACGTTATCTCAGAATGGATAATTCCCCTCAGAAGGGGGGTGGGGAGGGGAATCCACAAAGATTGCAAGGATGGCAAGAGGTGTGTAACAACTTCTGCAATAAGGAAGATCCCTATAAAATAGTCTCTTTAGCTCAGCAGTGACTGGGATGGACATGATCAGAGACATAGAAAACAATGAATGAGATGATTGAAAAAGTGAGCAGATAATCATTGTTCTTCCTTTCTTGAAATATAAAGAATAGGGGACATACAATTCAATTACCAGGCAACCAGTTCAAAACAAAAAAGTGAACTACTTTTTCATATGGAACATAATTAAATTGGCCCAGAAAGTTGTGGAAATTTGAATGAATGTGCTCAAAAACTGACTGAACTTTTTCAACAAGAATATATCAGTTAGGTGCTATTAACTGCAGTGGCAAGTCCTTACACCACTGATTGCCTGAAAGATTTGCCAGGGGAAAGATTTCACTGTCTTCTTAGTTATATGCTTTCCCTAAGGATCTGCCACTGGCCAGTATCAGAGGTAAGGAATTAGCCTAGATGAGTCTTGTATCTGGCTCTATGAAGATGTTTTTCAGTTGTTTTCTTATTTTATTTTTGGTTTTATAAATTCCAGCACTGGAAAAATGTGTTTGATTAATTAAGGTTTATAGCCTGCAGGAAGAGAAGTCTCTTCCAAAAAATTTAAAACCACACATAAATCTACCAAGAAATGTTCAGCTTGGAGAGACTATAGAGATGGGGAGGGTCAACTTTGAGCAATAATTGTAATTGGATGCATCCAGTTATTCATTCACTTTGCCCTCATCCTGCATCGTTACAGGCAGCTTCTATATCCACGCTGAAATCTGCAGCCACCCTTGCCATTAGACAGTGGGGATAATGAATGTGAAGAGCTGGTGAATTGCTGTTACAAAGTAAAGCAATATATACATTTATGTTGATTTTGGAAGCAAGATGAGACCTGGGGTCACACATTTCATAGCCAGTTATTGCTCCTGAAAAGCATAACCTGTTTATTTATCAGGTATGACAAGGTACTAAGTTGGTTTTGCCAGTTCTTGAGATGTTACCATTCTTAAAGCCACATCTCCCAAAGTCTTGTCATTATGGGGCAATCTCTGTTTGCACTTAAGAAAAAGAAATGTAAGGATGAGATTCATCCTGCCTATTGCTGAACAGCTAGAAATGGGGTGCTCAGCCTAGGTTTCCTCAATAGTCAATGAAACCATGAAGTCAATGAGTCCTCACAAACTCCACCTTGTGAGGATGTTGGAGGTGCTTGCTTTCTATGCAGAGTGACTCAGCTAGATTTCAGCTAGATCCCCAACATTCAGAAAGCTGGAAATAGCAGAGGTAAAGCCTACCTTGAACTCTAGTTGTTTCCAAAATGATGCTGCTAAAAGTTAGCCAGAAAGGGCAAAAAATACACTTGAAATCACCAGGTAAAATAGCAAGACATAGAACTCATCAAAAGTCTTTTTTTTTTTGTAAAAGGTTTGAAGCTGTTTAGCTTTGTCAAGCATACATGACTACGTATGGGAAGGCATATCAGGAAAAAGAAAGTCCCTGTAAAAGGAGAAGCTTAGAATTGTTGCGAGTTCTGTAAGCATGATAGCTATGACCACACAACTTAGTATTGCTCTATGATTTACACATTAACTTCAGTCAACCCAAAGTTGAAAAGATGACAGGTAAAGAGAATTAATTTTTTGCAACGGTTTGCCTGGTTTTCACAATGTGTTAATGAGAAATTCTTGTCCCATAGCATAGGTTCCTCAAGAGTTTCTTTACTGAAGCAAAAGCCTAACTGAGACCAGGTTATGAGTTATGTCTTGAGTCCCGTCACATGATTTATGACATCAGGTTATTGTTTTTTCTTAGAGCACCAAATTGCGTAATGTAATGAAGTTTTCGAAAAATCCCTGCTTTTACCTAGAAGGTAAAAGCTGCTGTTCTCATAGTAACTGAAGAAAAGCCTGAAGAGACAACCTTGCAATAACATGAATGCTCAGAAAATAAACAAAACAAATATCGAACTTATCTGTTCTAGAAACTTCATGCAGTAGGGGCCAAGCTTTGTGTTTGTAATACCTTTAGAAAGTGTTTGTCTTTCTAAACGTTCCTCATTCTTTTAAAATCTTTTTTAATAGTTATGATGTATAACAACAGTTTCTGAGGATTTGGATTAAGAGTGGAGTCAAATTAGGGAACATCAAAATCCCTGCTCTGATTAAGGAGGTCTGACTTTGTTAAAATGCCCCTCTACAATCTATCGTACTTGAGAGGACCAAAGTAGATGTACGATATCGATACAGAATTTTATCTGTGAGGAGTTATCACCTGATTAACTTAATGCACTAAGAGTAGCTGGGTTAATGAATTTAACCTTCAGAGGTAGTGAATTTTCATTCTGAAGAGTCTGCTTGTTCTTCAAATGAAGAATTGTCTTCAAAAATATCAATTTCATGTTAAAGTTTGAAGGTTGGGTTTTTAAAAAATTTTATTTCCCTTTGAGGCGAAATAGCCACCAAAACTCCTTTAAGATCCTCACTGAAAATGTATCATATTTTGAAACTGGTCACCATAATCAAAATCAGCAGCTGAATACAGTCTCAAAACAAAAAAGGAGCTGTTTAACTCAGCTGAAATGCTTTATTCTTCTGAGAAATTATATTTTACTTCAGGGGCTCCTTTTTTCCTGATAAATATCCAGAGACTATGTATAAAACTCAAGAAACCTATTTTTCATCAGAAATTCTCATTTGTTGAAAATTGGTTTAGACCATTTCTCCGAAGCATGTTCCTAAAGACGAACACTTGTACAAGCTTGTTGCCATGGACTTGGTTTCTTATTTAAGAGCACAAACTCGTGTTGGTTTTGAAAAAGAAAAAAGAACCCTTCAACACATCAGCATTTCTAAACTTCTCTGTGAGAGTTTTAGGTAGACATTGTCAGGTATTCTGCTGGTTGCATTTAGGCACAGCATAGCGAAGAGGTTTAACGTGGTGGTGACAATACCGGTTTAAGTCTATTTGCTTTTGTTCTAAATACTGCTGGGCTTTTTTGCCCTAAACCACAGCAAAGTCAAAGTAATGAATTGCCAGACATGAGTATTTTATGGCCTTTTGTTATTGCAGAGGAGAAAAAAAATCTGGCTGTATTGTCTTTAATAGTTGCTGTGCACCCAACCAATAATTACTAAAAGATGCAGTCAAATACCAAAATGACCTGAAAAGCTTCATTGCATTCTGCTACAGTACCTGCAGCTTGTGCTTTATAAACCATCTTCACGAGGATTTAAGTGCTGAACCCAAGTAATATTTGTGTGAGAGTGTTCCCCAAGGAAAACCAGACAGTTAGCAGCGCTATTGATCATACCCGGTCAGGATAAACCCCTCTGGCTACACGGTGTAAAGGGTTGCCGCCTCAAAATTATTCTGCAAGTGGAGGGAATAACTGAGATTACAGGTGGGTGAATGAAGAGTGTGTCATCGATCAGGAAGATAAAATAACTTCATATCCCCCAAATGCTTGCATACTTCATAGTTAAACAGTGGGGTGTGGAAACAGCTATTTGATCCGTAACGCAAGTTAATGCCTGACAGAGGAATTAACAGTTTTCATTCTTTATGTTATTGGTAGGGACCTAAAGGTTTCCCAGTGGAGTTGTGAATCCTGTTAATACACACCTATTGCATCTGTTCTGGCCAAGAGGCCTCTAGAAGCTCTCTGCAGACTACCCAGCACCTGCCCATCATGGCTGAAAATTGCAGTTAATTGCCCAAACCTGAATAAATTCAGGATGGAAATCAAAATGAAGTTTCCAGCTGCAAGAAGACTGTGGTTGTGTGTCAGAACCTTCTGAGAGAAGAAATGGCAGCATGAATTCTAATTGGCTTCCAAGCTTGACAGATTTATGAATGAGATGATAAAAGCCCCAAGAATTTTATTTTAGGACTACTTTATAACTACATTTTCTTGTACTTGTCCTCAAAATCTTCCTAGAAAAAAAAATGGTCAACATGAGAAGCCTTTTAAATTTAGCTGGAATTTTTGAACATTGAGCAGTCCTAGAAATTTATTTTTCAGACTGCTGAGCATTTCCCTGGGGAAAATTTGGATAAAACTAGAGAATATGTGCATGGTCACACATTTAGAGCTGCTTCATAGTTAATATTTGTGGATATAAGGCAGCAAGCTGGAGGTCCTATACCTCCATGCTGAACATAGGGGCATATGCAATAATTCTGATGATTTTGGAAAGCATCAGTCACGGCCCACATTCTGCATGCTTGCATGGACCTACTGTGCATGAGTTGCCCGTTTTTTTTCAATAGAGTATATCCAGTAAATTCAATACTATAGTTTCCTTTTCTAGGTAGCATTTATTAGTTTTATGCCCTGAGATATATGGATATAGGCCACAACAGATCTGGTTTAAATGATAAACTACTGACTTGAACAAAAGCAAGATGTGTTTGGAAGATTAAAATCAACAGAACTGATGTTCATTGAGAAATCCCCACCTAACCCACGAGATAGAGAGGCTGAACATGGCCTGACTTTAGTATCACTTATATTTTGAGGCAAAACCAGTTTATCTTAAATAATCCTGAGTGTGAGTTACCTAACCCATTTTATTGCACAAGTAAAGTGACTTGAGCATGGCATGGCCAAGGGTATCCTCCCGGGCCATGTCACAACCGTAACTGCCTTTAGATCCGTTAAGAAAAAATGTAAATTTGTTCATGTAGGTCTGCAACATGTTTTCAACACATTCATTATTGAAATAATTGTTGAAGGACAATTTAATTAGACAGGCACATTTTTAACATAGGTAATACATTCTTTCAAGGCCATCCTTCTGCTGACTTCAGCCCTGATGCATTTTTAATTTCAAACAGCCTGGGCTGAGGCTTTTTGCCTGAATCCTTATGCTGTTGAAGTCAATGGCAGAAGTCCACTCACTTCAAGGGGAAAAAGATCTGGCACTACCGAAGAAGCTTGGCTAAAGTGCCTTTGCCTGAAAATCACTTGCCTGGGATGTGATCCTTGTTTTGCAGACAGTTTGGGTTGCCTCTCAAGGACCTGCCTGCTTAGGTACAATAATTTATACTTAAATTATGTGGCTAAACTGTTGATGATGACAGTCAAGCTAAGCTCCTGTTATACAGAGCTAACTTATCTTGCTCTTTTACTGACTAAGCTGGAGTTGAGGGACACAGAAATGTCACATGAGGCCTGAGCTACCTTTGAGGCATATTGGTGCAATGCAGTGCATTGACTCACATTTAATATTGAGCCAGGAAGGGCAACTCATGTTTTTTAAATATCATATGTTCCTGTTTGGCCTCTAGGATATATTTCTGCTTCACCAGAGTCAGGTAATTCAGATGACTGCTTCTTCTTCCCTTCTTCCACCTGTCCTAAGCAGTAAGCAAAAAGGTTTTTCTTCAAATTAAAGGGCGCCCCTTCATCCTCGTGGTATTAACACTAAGAGGAAAGGGGAACTTGCTTCCTTGCAAAATACCCTATAAACTGGTGCTTAAAGACTGGCTGTGGAAAGACACAGCTTTTATTTCCTTGGACTGAGGTGGAAATTAAAGTTATGTTAGCTGTCTCCTGGGATATTGATCTAAACACTGCTGCTGTTTGAAGGCTGCTGATGTGCACTTTTTGCATAGATGACCTTAGTCATAAGTGTACTCAACCAGAGCCCCCTTGCAGCCAGCAAAGCTTGCTTGATTCCCATGGACAGGAGCTGTGACTTTGTAGCCTGCTGGCTAGGACATTTAGGTAAGGGTAAGGAAAGCAGGTTTGCTTCCTTTGATCTCCTTCTGCCTTTCCTTTCTGTTTCTTTAACGCAATAATTATCCAAGATAAAGTACATAATCAGTTGTTGGAGAAAATAGTGACTTAAGCAACTGAAATGGTTTCCTGCTCTTTAGGTCTAAATTACAATAAGAAACAGCTCTGTAGCTGCAGCCCTTGACATGTCCTCAGCCATGCAAAAGACAGGTTGAAATGCAGACAAAACACCTCCTGGTGCTATTTCTTCTTGGCTTGTCATGTTAATGCCATGATGCTCAATCAGAATGTTAGTGCTCCCCCAGAGCTCATGTAGCTGCATAGGTGCTTTGCTCTGTTGTGCGACATTTAGTCCCTGAGATGGTTATCGAACTTTAAACAGTAGCCAGTGCTGATGGTTGCAATGCCATCTACTCTTTAAAGGAGGAAAGTGTTGTTCCCATGACATCTTGTGAAGCTGATGGCATCTCCTGAGGAACTGGCCAAATTACGTCAGGTTGCTCAGGGCCTTACCCGGTTGAATTTTGAAGGAAATTACTCCACTTCTCTGGGCCTCTGTGCCAATGCTTGCCAACCTTCATGGTGGGAAAAGTTTCCTGCTATCTAATTGGATAACAAGCTTGTGTCTGTTGCCTTTTGTCCTCGCTCTGTGCACCCTTGAGAAGCATCCAGCTCTGTCTTACCTAAATTCTCCCACTATGTAGCTGTTAACATTAGCATCTACCCTAAGACTTTTCTTCTGAAAATTGAGCAAACCCAATTTCCTCATTCTCTCCTTGACTATCATATAAGATAGATGCTCACCAGACTATAGGATGCCACATAAAGAGAAAGGGATTGCTGGAAGGGCTCTAAACAGAAGAGCTCATCTGTCCCTCTTTTCCTAGACCAAGTCAACTATTTCTGTACCATTTACAACATATTTTATCTACCTTGTTCTAAAAAAGTATCCTGCAGTGGTGGTTTCACTGTCTCCCTAAATGCTGGTGTCCTATGATCACTCTTGGCCACAGCCACCAACAACTTGATCACTCTCAGTTGTCCTGTCTGGATTCCCTCCAGCTGGACCATATTTTTCTTCAGCTATGGTGTTCATAACTGGACATGGTGTTCAGTGGAGCAGAAAGGCCTGTTTATGCCTCCCAGAGGGTGTTTGTCTCTGCAAGAGCCTTTCTCATTTCTAAGTCCTTCACTAATCCTGACGTTTCAGGACAACAGGCAAAATGTTTGCTTAGGAAACAACAGGATGCAAATGTGTGGCAAATCCTTGCTTTGGATAAAGGAAAATGTGTATCTTAAGGTTTTTGAAGTTTTTGGTGGATAGGGATGTCCAGGACAACTGCATAGAGGGATCACTTAACCTAGTATGAATGAGAGTAGACTCCCCTATCCACTCAGCCACTGAAAACCTGGCTCCACCTTGGCCTTCTTTCTTCTGGTAGGTATGAGGACATGGCCTCCTCCTTTGACGTAAGGAGCTTTAACGTGCTGAGGTGCGAAATGCATGGCTGCCACTCAGACACAGGCTTGTCATGTCAGATGATCATAAGATTATATTTGTACTGATAACTTTAGGAGCCTTTGAAACAGTTCCTCACAGCTGGTTGACAGCAGCCTGACAGAGTTTTATGAATGTTTCTCTATCCATCCTCAGCTCTTTCTTAACTTGGTTGCTTATTTGCCATTCACAGGAGTAAAGTTTCATACTCATAAGCTCTCACCAGAACTCAGTCTTAATTGCTAAAAAAAATACTATAGTCGGTCATAATTTTAATAGTTAATGACTAAATGGAGAAAAAACCCAAACCAACAGATTAAAGGAAAAAAAAAACCACAACCCCCCCAAAAAGAGGTATTTAGAGATAAATTAATAGCCTCTAAGTGGGTTTTTTTCTTGAATTTTCCCACAATATTTGAAATACAGCCTCTTTGCGAGAGACACTTACCTTGCATCTCTAGGGTAGCAGGCTGCAGGCTCTGAGCTGAATCATGTCTAATAGTTTCCATTTATTTATAGGATATGTGTGCTCACGACTGATGTAAGCAAAGAAAGTTCATAGGAGGCAAACACTTGTTCACAGTCAAAACTTCTTAGCTTTACATGACCAAGATTTTCTAATTTGGGAGCTTCAGGTTAGGCAATTATATTCAAGCATTAAAGGAGGTGTCCTTGATTTCGAGAACAATGACTCACATGGGGACTGTTTTTTCTAGAAATGCTCTACAAACCCCTCACTCATGAATTACTGATTCTTGGGCAGTTAGTATCAGGGGTATAAATATGAATAAGTTGTCTCCAATCAAATCCTTTGTTTGAAAACTATGGCTGATTTTACTTACACCTTAAAATTAAACCTGGGTTTGATAATACTGTCCATATCAGACATAAACATGTCCAGGTCAGCTGCCCATATCCTGGAAAAGGAGAGTTTCTTGTCAAGTGACGAATTTAAAGGTCCTAGATCAGGAAAGCTTATGAGTTTGTACAACGTTTTGGGAAGCTTGCCAAAGCTGTAATGCAAGCCTGGCCTTTTTAAAGCTCACTGAATTGTATTATTAACCTTGAAATAAAAAAATATAGGACCATTTGCAAATCTTATTTTGATAATTAACATGCACAAGTGATAGAAAGCAAACAGCAACCTTCCCCTGGACACCTACTCCTCATTTGCACATGCTAATTACTTACATTTGCATACACATATGAAAACAGAATGCTTTCCCCATTAGTACTGATCACATTCCTCATTAAGTTAAGTAAATACCCCCAAAATACAAACACAGTTGTAGCTAAATTTAACATTATTTTACATAGACTAACAGCCAATACATTCTTCAGGCTTTTTGGCTATCCTGGATAGTAACCTTAAAGGAGTAAAACCAACTGCATGCTTTGCTAGTGCATGCTTTGTATCAGGAGTGGGGTGGCCAGCAGGAGCAGGGCAGGGACCGTGCCCCTGTGCTGGGCACTGGGGGGGCCGCCCCCCGAATGCTGGGGTCAGGGTTGGGCCCCTCCCTCCCCGAAGGACCTGGGGGGGCTGGAGCGTGTCCAGAGAAGGGCAGCGGAGCTGGGGAGGGGTCTGGAGCCCCAGGCTGCTGGGGAGCGGCTGGGGGAGCTGGGGGGGTTCAGCCTGGAGCAGAGGAGGCTGAGGGGAGCCCTCATCGCT